>NC_071264.1:25101007-25401007 GCF_023375685.1 Ictalurus furcatus
GTGGAACATTTGATGGCTAATGATCTAGGACTCACCATGAACACACACCATGATATAAGCAACCTCCCATGCTGCATTTAACTTTTAAACCGTGTCTGATGCCTGCTGCTCATAGAAATGGCTGCTTTATCGTTCCCCGCTGTCGGTCCGAGGGCTGAAATGTCGCACGGCTGTTATGCTTTTGCTGATTAGGAAAACAGCTGTTGGAGGAGATAACCCACTTATTGGCCCAGGCACCAGTTAAGCATGCTAATTACACACTGATAACGGCGGAGTTCTAGCTCCGCCCGTCTGCCCACTCACAGAAGCTATCTGAGGCTGCTCGCCATCCTTGTCCATGAGTTGAAGGAAGTTCCTCTTCCCCGGCTCGAACCCAGACTCCACCAGAGACATCTCACTGGCCTGGTCCAGAGGAGCCTGTGAAGACCGACACAGAAAAAGAAAAGCAGAAAAGAAGGATGATGGAGCTTCATTCTAAAATGTATGAAGTACCAAGAGGAAGGATATGAAGTAAAACTGACCTTTCTAATGAGGCACAGAAACAGAACCACCCCCCCAAAAAGAATGTGTTTACATGCACACAGGTAATCCAATAATGAGAAAAACCCTGGTCTACAGGAGTCACTCAAAATCAGATGTCCCTACCAACTGCATTTCTGGTATTAAGGAAGTGATGAAGCCAGGAGCGCGTAACGCATATTTTTGTCGTAGAATAGACTAAAGATGACAGTTTTACCCGTTTCACCCAAGGACTTCCACTACAGGTTTAACACACCACATAAACGCAAAGCATCCTGGACAACATGCTGACCATGTGCAACATATAAGAAGTGTTCTTTTGTTGTTGTTTAATTATGCATCAATTAATGATTTCCAAATGGGTCACAGTTTACTACATCACATTTATCCAACAACACAAAAAGCTTTTATTTATTTATTTATTTATTTATTTATTTATTTATTTATTTGTGTGTTTTGGTGGTGTTTTTTTTTTTTTTTTTTAAATTCAGCATTTGGTTTTCAGTCCAGAACACTGGGGAATTTGATATTGACCAAAAACAGTAAAACAGTTTAAAACAGTAAAGCCATTTCAGTCGCTGAATATCACTATACGTAAAACGCACTTTTAATCTAGCAGGTCACATTTCTTTCGAGACTGATGAAAGCACAACTAAAGCAAGCAAGATTAAAAGGTATAAATCCAAGAACGGCGTTAATCTGATTTGAGATCAAGTCGCACGCCGTTTACATGATCACTTGTTTAACATGGTAATGGACATCGGATAATGATTAGATTATTAAAACACACTCAATGTGACTCATAACGAGGCGTACATTTATGACTCCACTTAAAGTCCCCATGAAACCAAAACTGTCTAAAGCTTTTTTGGCTTTTTGTATCAATACGTTAACCTTACAATTATCTATAATCTAGTGTGCTCCAAAACAATGACAAAATTCACATTTAGAAGACATGCATTCAGAATTTAGTCTTTCTCTACCAACGATACGGATCAACAATTTTGATGACATCATTCTGCACTTCAGCTCCTCCTCAGATTTTCTGTCCAATCGAATGCTCTCTAGAAACTCAAGCTGCCGTTGTCGAGCGAGAGAAATCATATCAGCAAGCATGGGTCGAAAACGTGTCTTAGGCTGTGCGTTTTCTTCGGTTTCCCAATTGTAAGTAGGTTAAGAAGGAACTGGCTTGAATTCATTCACTGTGAAGGAGGTATTTGTGCCAGCTCACGGCTCTGTGACAGTACTAATGGTCAAGTACGGCTTAGCCCAGGCTGTGAGGTAAACTATTGGTTATTTAAAAGGGGCGGAGCCACTCGATACATCCTGCCCTGACCTCCTATTTCAGAGGAAATTATGCCAACGAATAACGCTGCACGCTTCGAGGCACGTAATAGGGACTTCAAGGCCTACAATTTTTGTCCGATCTTTACAAGGGTGCTAATACTTCTGGAGTTGATGCACATAAGTTTAGTTGGGGTTTTTTTTTTTTTAAAAAACACGTACGTATTAGACTAGAAGCTCCACAGCCTTGTTAATGCTACAAAGATTGTAGCATGACTGCACAACTAGTCATTCTGCATCTTTTTTATATATACACAGTTGCAGTCAAAATTATTCAACCCTCTTTGCAAATCAGATTCACTGCCAAAATTTCTGCAGTGGGGGGTTGAATAATTTTGACTGCAACTTCTACACACACACACACAGGGCTTCACAGTTTCAGCAGATTAATGACTAACGTGCCTGAAAATATTTAATATTCAATGCTCCACTATCCCCCTGGGCATTCACAGACCTCTTTGTGTAAGGATTAACGTAATACGTCTCTGCCAGATCCTGTACTATGAGCCTTCTAGAATTAGAGAGAAAGAAATTGCATATTTTCTTCCTGTTTTATTTAGCCAAAAATGGAAGACAGCTGTACCATGATGCTGCATGTTTGGATAAACTTTGGACGCTGCATTACATAGCTATTTAAAGGTGCTGTTGGCACAAACACGGGGTTTAATCCAGTGACCTACTCAGAGATCCGACGCCGACCCTGGCACCTGTGCTCCGGGTCAGCTGCAGGATTAGCGTCCCAACCCAGCTGAAGAATACTCAGGCTATCCGTCACTGGCCAAAATACTATTATACAAAGTAATACCACTATAATCATAAGGAATTTGAAGGATACAGTGTACGCTCCCTACCCGGGATGCTGCAGAGTCCCCAGTGTTAAAGTCCCCAGTAGCAGCGTGTTGAATATTACATTACATAACCAGTTATTGGCTCATGCCTAATCACTAATTCATGATGCAAGATATATTAGGTTACAGATGAAAAAGAAAGAAGAGGAGGAGATGCTGACCAAATCCACCACGTTGGCCCATGCCAGCTCAAAGGTGCCATTCACGTAGCCGGCTTTGTGAGCGACGTCTTCGTAGAGCTTCAGGAGGGTGGTGGAAGCCGGGAGGTTGAGCGTCAGTCTCTCGTTGACGGTCTTGGCGTTGGTGGTGTCCTGGACGATACACAGCACTCGGGGTTCCTCGGCAGCGTTCTCGATCTGCACCACACACACACACACTTGCTTCAACTCTTCAGGCATAGCTCTTCCACAACAAAATACCACTGTGTGGAGCTGTGCCTGGTACCAGTTAAACCAGTTTCCAAATATTATTCCAAGCCTATACAAAAAAAACAGCATCCTGCAGTCTTAAGTAGCTGAGGTTCCATGAACATTACAAGCAACGTAAAAACGTAAAAAAATAATAATAATAAAAACAATTGTGTACATCTGTCATTTCTCAAAGCTCATGCTGCGGCGTGTCTGTGGATGTGTTCACACCATGTTGGAATTACTGTAATTGCTAGACAACAACCCGGATGCTCGACTCGGAGCTCGGACTCGGGTTTAAACGAATCCGTGCAAGGCGATGCTGATGAAAACTGCAAAATTACATTAAACTGTATAGTCAATTATAACGAGATAACTACATTTTATTGCTGAATCTGCCACCGATTTGAGAGTTTCCGCATGAAGTCACAGCGCACAGGTGGTGCAAGGCGGAGCTCTCAGAAAACTCCTAGTTTACAAGTCGTAAATACCAGTACTACGGGGATGCGAACGCTTTTTACGAGTTGGAATCTCATGATTACGACGTGCCGTGAACGCAGCTTGCGTGTGAGGGCGGCTGTCCTGAGAATTGACGAGGGTCGTCGATAGTAATAAGCGCAAGGTGCCGTGAACATGCAAACTGCTGCACTGGAGAGTAAAGGTGGACCGATTGGTCGGTTTTGCGGATTAATCGGCACTGAGGTCCTACTGCTGGAACTATCGGTTACCTGCAAAAATCCACACCGATAGTTTTTCCCGGGTGCGTCCGTTGCGGGAGCGGCTGAGAAGGGTCTGCCGTCATTATACAGTACGAGAGCGGCCTCTAGAGGCGAAACAGAAAAAAATAGCACTGACGCCTCCTAGTTTTTGTGGGATCCCTCAGACGCGGGATTTAAAACATCGACAACGAAAAGGAGCTAATTGGAGTGTTACTTTCTGGTTCAGTTTGGATGTATACATTTTATTTACTTCAATATTTATTAATAGTATATGGTTAATATACATTCATTTATTTCAATTTAAAAATATGGTACATTTCCATGGTACAAGAACTACTGTTTATTTTTGTAATAACGTTCAGCAATATTTTACTTTAAGTGTTATGGTTTCAGTCAGTACCAGTCAGTACTTGAGAGCACTTCACTTCGGCGAGCACTGACAAACGAACGCTTTCACTCCCCTCACTCACAACTCGAGCTAATTAAAGCAAATCAGCCAGGGTATAAACTGCTTAATAGAAATAATCTGTCTTAACCTTCATTTTATTAGTATTCTGACAATGTGTTTCATTTAAAATGGCATGTTTTCACACCATCTTTTACAGCAATTTGCTTTCATTATTATTACTGGTATGTAAACACAAGGGAAAAGTAAAACAAGGTAAAGTAAACAAAACATGGCCTTCGTCCATGTCGAAGTCTGCATCGGCATCCGCATCAGCCTCCACACCCCCATCCGGTTTAACCAGTAATTTTAAACATGGTAACATTAATAGGATTATTCAGTTATCGACACCGAGCGTGCTGCGATGACATATGGCGATTTTTGGTCAGATGCCACTGAGCAGGTTCCCTGGATTTAGCCATCATTATTATTATAATAATGAAAGTGGAACAACACTGATTACACAACTCGGTACAGATATGACCTACAGTAGCCCTGGATACATTACTCTCAAAGCAAGCACGGCTTATAGACTGGGAGCAGGTTAGCAGTTCAGTTCCTTAACCTCGACGTTTCTACTAAAATCTTAAAAATAGCAGAGACACAACAACAACTGTTCAGTAAACTACACAACATCCGATTATACCACCAGTTGGAGAACAAATAAAAGATATACATTGCTTAACCATCTACAGGTTTTGATCTCGAAAGAGTGCAAGATCTGCTCGATGATGGCAGAGAGGAGATCACAAACTCTGTTTACGAGGCCAGAGCCCACTTCTCCTCACACAATGCCTCCACAGACTGCTCTCCTCTGACAATCTGCTCATGTTACTACAAGCGAAGTGCCGGGCCGTCCAAGAATGACGCACATGAAAACGACTGTCTGGGAGGGAGGGAGTTTGGGGGGCAATGTTTATGAAGGGATATGGAAAACAAGTCACAGGAGAAATAACTTAAGCCCGTGTCAGCTTCATTTAGAAGGAGGAGGTGTTTGGTACATTTCTAGAACAGCAGCGTTATAGACAGCTGAGTGGAGTACAGTGGACCAGGGCTGGCCCATTTACACGATTCATTTGGTTCATTCGAATGACTGGTTTTAACACGATTTACAAAATGTTCTAATCGAGACTGTAAGGGCCAAGATGAACAGGCAGCGCTTTGCTGAGCACTGACCTCATGGTAAACTGGTCAAATACCACTTCAGAGATATGGAACTGGAAAAGGTTTGAAAAGTCCGATAAACAAGTTTATGTAAAACAACGTTGCATTACATCTTAAGCAGTGATTCGCCCGTCGGAATGACTTCATTTTCGACCTCGGCACGTTCAACAGACGAAGTGGCAAACTGGACGATGACATGTTCTTATCTTGTTAGCAACAAGCTAGGCAGCTTGCTTGGATGTCTGAGAGGTTTTTTAAAAACGTGTGTAATATATATTATATATAAACTAGAGATGCACCAATGTATCGGACAATAAAGGCTATTTTTCGCGCTATCGACGGATAATTTAAAAACATCCGATGATCAGGGCCGATTATATCCCGTCAATCAAAAGAGGGCGGGAACACACATTGAATTCATGCTGTGTGTAAAGACGATGTCTCTTGTGTGGAATGACGACAAAACTGCAGTTTGTAATCTCTGTACCGCTAAAATTTTACACCGGACGCTGCAGCAGTGAAGCGGGAGTTTCGGCGTCGAGTTGCACGCTCTGAATTAAATTGCCAGTACACCGCTGAAAGATTTAAATGAAGATGAGTTGACAAAAGTATATTTTTAATACATAAATTATTTATTTGGGCTGCAACTAACAATTATTTTCATAATCGATTAGTTGTCCAATTATTTTTTCTACTAATCGGATGGGGCGGGGCAAATTTTCAGTACCATTATTTTTTTGTTTATTTACAACAAAATCCACAAACTGAGTGTTAAAAAATATAAACTTCACACTAAAACTTTACACAACTGTTTGTTCAAAACAGAAAAGAACTCAATTTATTTATTTATATATATATATATACAGAGCAAGTTGAAAAGGGTTTGACTGATTTCTGCGACAGCCAATAGCATTTGAGATGCTCCCGCTGACCCAGCAGTGGCTTAACAAACAAGCCAAATGATTTCCTACAATGATCTCTGCCGTAAGCCTCATGCGGTTAACGGTTAGCACAAAATTCCTCTAAGAAACTCATGGATTATCCTTTTTACAAGCTGATTAGAACAAGGAACAAAAAAATATCTATAAAAGCTGACAGTAGTCCGGATGTACGCCTTCGAATCCACTCGAAAATCGGCAGGTTATAGGGTTAGGCCTTATCTTAACCTTAATTCTCATTCATTAGCTTACTGTTAGTACTAGTGTATCTACTCAACTTTAAATAAATAAATAAACCAAACACCGTGCTGTTTTCATGCTAGAGCTACCTGCGAGAACCTCTTCTTCATCTCCTCCAAAATACTCTGCCTGCAACTCCAAAACATACCCTGCTAGTAAACAACAGAAGAAGAAGAGAAAAAAAAAAAAAACAGTGACAAAACATATGGAACAGGAGACAGAGGCACATTACTGTGTATACAATCATTTTTATTTTTTTATAGTCACCTAGACAGTGAACTTTAGAGTCAGAGCATCCGTCATGCTTTGAGGAAACCACATGAGAGACAAAAAAAGAAAAAGAAAAAAACAAAAACGCTTGCAGCTACTCTAAACGCCTCGTAGATGTCGACACATGCAGCAATATAATGATCAGATTAACAGGTATTTGAAACGATGATGATCTCTCTAAGTGACGCGACATATCCTAGGACCTGGCAAGCTAACACAATCATAGTCCATATAACCTGCTATTTCCTTCCAACCAACAAGAGGAGCTTCAGAGAGTAGATAATGATATCGATAACGTCAGATGTAGGTCATCATAGCTTGAACAAACGGGGGGACTACAAAAGCAGCACTGAAGAAACATTCCCAGCTGGCATGCAGCCAAAAGCACACGGAGCGCCGCGGGGCCTCACGGATCCTGGTTAGCGGTTTACGAATCCCTTTGAACATAACTGGAAAACCAAAAGGTTCTCTGAAGCAAAAACTGTGTGTGTGTGTGTGTGTACAGCATGCGTTGTGACACACTGAACCACACCCAGGGCTACGATACAACCATTACCAGTAAAATAAGATTTCTTACACCACTTTCTCTTCTTCCCTTCCTTTAAGTTAAAGGATGATTCCACTGTGAAAAACATTCCAGGGGTTTAAATGGAAATAATGAATGTGTTTAGCGATTCTGGTGTTGATTTGTAAGCTGACACTCTTTATTTTTGCTATTCCAGTGAAAAGTTACCCATTATGTGCTGCGCTTATTTATATTAAAAATACATTTTAAAAAAATTTAAAAAGTGTTTGTAAATTTAAAAAACAAAAACAAAAAAAAACAAACAAACAAAAAAAACCACACAGGTAAGCATCATAACTTCTCCATGGGGCAACAGCAAATAAAAGCTATCGAGTTTTGTCAAACGCTCCGCTTAACTCCTCAACAAGTGAATTTCACGGACAACGCTCACAATGAGCCTCTTATCAAGCTAGATACACACCGATTTATTCGTATGATTGTGGCGGCCAAAAATGCTCCATTTATGGGGCTATTTTTCAACATTTGCCGTACAACAAAGTTTTTTTGTTTTTTTTTGCGTAAAAACTACATGAATTGTTGAAATCGCAATTGTTTGTCATGATATTTCGCAGTGATTGTTGGTAACAATAAATAAATAAATAAATAAATAAATAAATAAATAAATATGGAAGGAAGGAAGAATGTATGAGAAATAATAAAAGCATACAGCTTCTCTTCAAATCACTGCTTCACAGTTACCGTACTGAACGGCTGAGGATTTCATTAAACCGGTAAGATAACGTGCACTCATAACGCTGATTCCTCGTTCAGCACGAACGCACTGCAAACTGCTACAAATCTAACAGGTGGTGCCTTTCCAGATGCCCACAGAACGAGTACACAGGCTGCTCATACCCTGTTTATGACCCCAAATACACACCATTTCAGTCACTCTCGATAACAAAATCTGAGTTTAGAGAGGTACGCTTAGAGAGGCTTGGGTCTAGGTTTCCTCGGCACGCCTTAAAGAGGAAGGGTGCGACGTGAAGTGCGAGGCGAAGTAAAATTAGACCGCTACTGAGAAGTGGAGAAGCGACAGATCAGAGTGTTTTAGGTGAAAGTGAGTTCAAGAGGAAGTCATTACACGCAGGGAGGTAGAAATCCCTTGGCTTTCAAAAGATGTATAATGGTTTCATCCTGGCATCCACGTTTGATTATTCTCCAGACTTTTGTGGGACTGAGCGCAAGTTCATTCCTAAACCGCTCAAAGACGTTTGTGAAGAAAAAAAAAGAAGAAAAAAAAAAGAAAGAAAACGTCTTGGAGTGGTTTCGCAGTCACATGCGCAAGGTCACAATACAGAGAAAAGATCAATTTTATCCTCTTAGAAGGGAACACACCAGCCCTGGAGCGTGATACAAGCCTCTATCTGACTACAGCCTTTCAGTCGAGCTTGACTTCGATGCAGTCACTCAAAGCTACAGACAAATCGACTGAAATCTTAGACTCAATCCACTTGAAAGAAAAAAAACCCCTCTTTTATTTAACCTGGTGAATCATCAAGCATGCTGTACAGAAACCCTACACCCGCAGATTTAAGGTGCTGGCTGCTGAGTGGTGGTGTTCTAATCTAATGCGTGAGGAAGAAAATAAAATCAGGCCATTCCAGGAAATGTTGATGCTGGTTTTAGACTCAATTTCATTGGTCTTTTAAGATTATTGCTCGTCTGAGATGACCCCGATAAAACCCTGGCTGAATTCTTTAACAGACTGCTGGCATTATATGATGAAGATGCTCTAATGATAGAACTGCGATGGAAGAAAACGACCGCGTTCTTTGTGCGTCATCACAATCGAGGGTATGCCTAGAAAATTGGTGCCTTCAAAGGAAAAAGGAGCTCGAAGCTGATCACGGCTTTATAGTTTCGTCCCATGCCGTCCTCCTACTGGTGCCTTGTAGACAAGTGAGGTAGCATCAGTTACACACCGAGATGTAACTTTTACAACTTTCTGACTCCGGTGGCCATCACTGGACCCAAATAACCATTCTTTTCAACCGTGGTGAGCAGAAAAGCATCCCATAACCTTGAAGTGGAACGGTCACGTTTCGTGTTTTATGACCAAGAATTCATTTACGATGGGCGATTTTGTCTCCATCCATCTTCTTGCCATCTGCTTATCCTACACAGGGTCGCGGGAAGCCCGGAGCCTATCCCAGGGGACTTTGGGCATAAGGTTGGGGACACCCTGGATGGGGTGCCAACCCATCGCAGAAGGTACAATAGCAGACAAACTCGCACACCCATTCACACAATACAGACAATTTAGAGATGCCGATCAGTCTACAACGCGTGTCTTTGGACTGGGGGAGGAAACACTCCGCCACCACCCAAGAATGGGGAGAACAGGCAAATTCCACACACAGAGGGCAGAGGTGGGAATCAAACCCCCAACCCTGGAGGTGCGAGGGAAACATGCTAACCAGTAAGCCACCTTGCTCCCTTCAATCAGCAAAACGGTCGAGCATTTCTGTTGATATTTTTAGGGGGGCTAGCGGTCCCTCTCTCATTCAGCTTAAACGTAAGTAAGTGTGACATGTATTGGATTCGTTTCTCATGTGGAGGTAGGGTAACACTTCTTACTGGAGAACCTCTGGGATTTTAGTTCTGTCTCAAGCCAAGATGTCGGTCATTTTACGGCAGACTGCACATGCCTTGAAAGAGTACTTTGCATCTTACCGTCTTCAGAATGACCCGAAGAAATAGGACCAGGACCAATATACGATAACAAAAATTCCCAGAATTCAAACGCGGCGTGTGCACCTAAGCGGTTTTAAAGAAACATCCGGAAAAGTGGTGTGCCAAGAATTGGATCTTGCACCACGACAACGCACCTGCACGCACTGCGCTGACAAACGCAGAGGTTTTTTTTAAACCAGAAACAATGTGGTTATCACTTCATATCCACTGTATTCACCAAATCTCTCTTTGCCACTTCTATTATGTTCCTGAAATTAAAAATGAGACTGAATATGGGAAAAGATTCACCACTGTGGAAGAAATCCAGTAAACAAAACGTTTAAAAAAAAAAATGCTGGAGGCTCTAAACATGATGACAAAAGATGACTACAGGAAAAAAAAAAAGTTTCCAGGAATGCGAGAAACGCTGGGATAAGTCTATCGCATCACAAGGAGAGTACCTTGAAGGCAATTGAAGGAGAAGTGCTGTAAGTTTTATAACACTTTTTTTTTTCCTTAACAACTCCAGGAATTTTTGGCTCCCCTTTGTATACCCTGTCTGAATTGATATGTTGGTAAAGATTTCATTATATCATGTGGGGGGGAAGAAAAAAAAAAGTTTCATGCTTTTTATTCCATATCAAGACACTCCATGAAGTGCATTTTTCTTATCATCTCCAAACAAACCCAAAGCTCAAGAACTTTTGGCTGTTGGTGCCAGATAGGCTGGTTTGAGTATTTCATCTCCTGGAATTTTCACACCCACCAGTCTCGAGTGTTTACACAGAATTGTGCAAACCTAAAAAAAATTAAAAAGATCCAGTGAATAGTAGATCTGCTTGGAGATATGCCAGACTGGTTTGAGCTCACAGGAAGGCTTCAGTAACTCAAGTAACCACTCTTTACAAGCGTGCTGAGCAGAAAAGCATCTCAGAACATACAACATGGTGAACCATGGAGCTGATTTGCTACAACACACTCCACACTACCACACACTCGTGTCAGACAAGAACAGGAATCCGACGCTACAGGCTCACGAAAACTTGACCGATCAAGACTGGGGGGCGAAAAAGAAAAGGACCAGGAGAAGTTTTGTCGTCAAGAACATCCTGCATTCTCTGCTGAAGGAATCTCACACGAGACAGAAACGAAGTCTGGGGGGAAAATGTGCATCTGATGGTAAACACAGTCAGTCGTATGAACGTGGTGGGGCGGGGGATTGTTGGAAAAGGTGATGGATTTTACGCATTATAGAATAATTTGGTTGTATATAATCATAACGCTTTGCAGAACTGATACTGTAAAATGATGATTGTTGTGAATGTCTTAAATATTGTTATTATTATTATTGTATGTGCTGCTGTGACATGTTTAAATTAATAAAGTTTAATCAATAAAATATGAAAACTCGGTGGAAAGAAGTCGGATTACTACTACAGTGGATCAGATTACAACCAAGAGATATAAAACCCACAGCAAGACAGTCCTTTAAAACAACAACAACATTCTCTCCTATATGTCTCGCCTTTCAATTAGTTAGCTTCCAGTAACGTCCAATAAATACCTTGCTTAGCTAACATCACAGTATCAAGTTCAACCACACAAACCAGCCTTATATTTTCACCCCAGAGCTCAGACTTATGATAAAATACGAGCTGTTAGGAACTCCAGCTGATATTTCTTTTGATCTCTACTAACAAATATAATCAGGTACACGGGAAGAACTAGCGAGCTAGCTAGGTGTCCTCTTAGCTCTCTTGCTAGCTTGTTTGTTTGTTTGTTTGTAAACGCTACGTAATTTCGCAAACTATTGTTTACTGAACACATTAGTTGACTAATAAGTTCTACTTGGGTCGTTAAAATGTTTAAAAACACCGTGTCGTTAAGGTACGTTTGTATCCGTGTCCGTTTTATATAACCTAAAAAAAACAGGCGAGCAAACAGTTGTTAGCTAGTTAGCTGAGTGCAGCAAGCTAGCTAACAGCATACAGAGAGAGAGAGAGAGAGAGAGAGAGAGAGAGAGAGAGAGAGAGACAGACAGACAGACACAGACAGAGAGAGAGAGAGAGACAGAGAATGCGTTATTAGTCGTGTTATTAAGACATTGCTGGAACGTTACACGTTTAACGTAGTGATTATTTGTTGCTAATACCAGCTAAGGCGCTGAAGCTAATGCACACTTGCTAGGCTAACAAGCAGCGCTGCGTATAGGCTGAGCTAGCGCAGATGCGTAACATCGCGTCATTTGTGTTTCTTACAGCGTTTTGCTAACAAGTAAAGCGCAAATCTGCAGCAGTGTCACTGCAAAACAAAGTGATCTGAAGTACAATCCCCGGCGTGTCAGTGGGGAAAAGAAGAGTGGGAGGTCTAGCTTTCTCTCTCTCTTTCTTTCTTTCTCCGTCTCTTCTTTTTTTCTCTCTCTCTCTGCCCGGTTTTCTCTCACCTCTTTGGGTACGAGCTGGTTTTCCTCGCTGGGCACCATTTCCATTCGGGCGGCTGTTAAACGCACATCAACCCCGCGGCTCTGATGTCAACAGCGACTCTCTGAAGCCTTTCGGATGAACATCATTCGCGCTCGGGGCCCAAATCCAGCCGGATCCTGACGCCAAAATGTCCGCTTACAAACTTGTTCTCGAAGTAATCGCGGACACTTTCTTTTCTACCCTCTATCTTTCTTTCTATCTATCTTTTTAACTGCAAAACACAAACAGCAAATCAATGAGCGCTAAAAAATGGCCGTCTCCCAGTCAGTGTGCGCGAGATTTCAGCTCAATCTCTGCGTCACTTCCTAAACACGGACTATTTTGATGCGATGACGTCGATGATGATCATCGACGTCACGACCTTAATGAGGTGTGATGTGTGTGTGTATGAATCAATTAATCCAATTCAAATTAAATTTTACTAAATAGTTTTAGCCCTTCAAACAAAATACAACATAAAACAAAGGCAACCTGAATAATACAAGTAAATACAGTATTATTTATTGGTTTATTTATTCTGACTGAAGCAAATAAGTTATTCAACGCCTATCACCCATGTGAAAAAGTAATCTGGTTGTGCCACCTTTAGCAGCAATAACTGCAACCAAACGCTTACGATAACTGGAGATGAGATCAGTCTTTCACTTACTTCTAGGACTAGGATACACATCACACCTCATTAAGGTCGTGACGTCAGTGATCATCATCGACGTCACGACCTTAATGAGGTGTGATCTGTGTGTGTGTGTGTGTGTGTGTGTGTGTGTGTAAATCAATTAATCAAATTCATATTTCAATTCAAATTCAATTTTATTTGCCTCACAGACGCACAACCGCACACAGACGTGTACTCTTAGTATGCGTTTAACTGTCTGTGCTGCTGTAACTGGATTTCCCTCTGAGATGAATACAGTGATATATCTATCTATCTATCTATCTATCTATTTATCTATATAATGATAATGAGTCTTTATTGGTCACATATACATTACAGAATAGTAAAATAATTTTTTCTTTGCTTATCCCAGCATGTCAGGAGGTTGGGGTCAGAGCACAGAGTCAGCCATGATACAGTGCCCCCTGGAGCAGAGAGGGTTAAGGCCTTGCTCAAGGGCCCAACAGTGGCAGCTTGGCAGTGCTGGGGCTTGAACCCTCAACCTTCCAATCAGTAACCCAGAGCCTTAACCGTCAAGCCACCACTGCCCCCAAATCAATCAATCAATCAATCAATCAATCAACGCCAGGATTGGGGATTCGATTCCTGCCACTGCATGCAAAGACATACATCAGCATGCCTTGTATGGCCAAAGAGTCCATAATGTGTGAATGTATATGTGATTGTGCCCTGCAATGGATTGGCACATTGTCCAGAGTGTACCCCGCCTTGTGCCCGATGCTCCCTGGGATAGGTTCCAGGTGTCCCATGATCCTGAAGGATAAGTGGTATAGAAAATGGATGGATATATATATCTATATCTATCTATCTATCTATCTATATATATATATATATATATATATATATATATATATATATATATATATATATATATATATATGTCAGTTTATATGTCTGTATATCACTATTTCACTATCTATGTATCTATCTGTCTATCTATCAGTACAACGTGTAGTGAAATACGTTGTATTACTGTCCGTGACATAACATGGAATTTACATAGACCAGAATTTACTCATATACAGTCTGAAAAAGGGAAAGTATTTATAAAAAAGTATAAAAAAATATATATATATCATAAGGATATACAGTCAAACTATAATTGGGATAAATTGCAGATATGTGTGATTGTTCTGTGCAATATAATGCTGTGCAACATTAAAGTCCCTAGAAAGTGCCTTGAAACGTGCAGCGTTAATCAATGTGTTGACGTAATTTTCACTGAAACAGGAAGTCAGGGCGGGACATAACGAGTGGCTCCTCCTACATCCCTGTTGAGGAGCTGAAGTGCAGAATGATGTCATCAAAATTGTTGATCTGTATTGGTGGTAGAGACAGACTGTAAATTTTGAATGCATGTATCTTCTAAATGCGACTTCTGTCATTGTTTTGGAGCTTATAGAAAACCTTACGGCCGGCGTATTCATACGAAAAGCCAAAAACTTTTCTGAAATTTGGATTTCATGGAGACTTTAAGCTGAGGTAGTTCTATTGAAATGACCAACATATATAATAAATATTTATAAATACATGGTAATACAGGATAAAGCTGAAGAGAAATGAATAGAAAATGTATTATAGTTATATACAGTGCTGTGAGTACTGATTTTTTCTGTTTTCGTGTATATCTCATACTAAATAGTTTTAGATCTTCAAACAAAATACAACATAAAACAAAGGCAACCTGAGTAAACACACAATACGGTATTATTTATTGGTTTATTTATTCTGACTGAAGAAAATAAGTTATTCAACACCTATCACCCATGTGAAAAAGTAATCTGGTTGTGCCACCTTTAGCAGCAATAACTGCAACCAAACGCTTACGATAACTGGAGATGAGATCAGTCTTTCACTTACTTCTAGGACTTGCTGCGTAATCCTGTTGCGTTTGAGTTTCAACTTACGGACTGAAGGCTGGACATTCTCCTTTAGGATTTTTCTTCTTATTGTTCAAAAAGTTCTATTTAAGTGTTGATTTGATGGAACAGGGTTTGCAGTAATCAGGCCTGGGTGTGTTTAGTCCATCTGAACCCCATTATTAATGCAGTTTCGTAGATTTGGGGAATTAGTAACTATGGGGGCAAATACAATTTCACAAAGGCCCAGTTGGAATTGGCTAACTTTTTTGCTTCAATAAATAACATTATCATTCAAAAACGGTATTTTGTGTTTACTCAGGTTGCCTTTGTATTATCTTAGATATGGTTTTAATAATAATTACATTTTTAGATATGGTTTTAATTTCTGAAATAATTTAGTATGAGATATACACAAACGTAGAAGAAATCATGGTGGGACAAATACTTTTTCACAGCACTGTAGGTGGTGTGGGTGTTGTGTAAGCAATTCCATGCTCTAGTCCTTGGTGTTGTCCTGGTTGAAGGCCTGAATGGTCTGTGGGAAGAAGCTCCTCCTTATTCTCTCTGTGTTGGCCTTCAGGGAGCTGAAGCACTTCCCTGACCACAGCATAGAGGAGTCTATTGTTAATCCAGTCTGAAACTGTCATTTTTTATTTTATACCTCTTGAGTTCTGGATTGTGATTGGTCAGAAGGTGCTGTTTTTTTTTTTTTGTTTTTTTTTTGTTTTTTTTTTTATAGCAGCAGCTCTGATAATAATTCAGACTACAGATTTTCATATCAATGTGCTCTTCTAATACATTATTGTTTCCATAGTAACAACTACTTCACAGTGACTTGTATGGCAGGCACTACACATATCTAAAAAAAAATAATAATAATAATAAAAAAAAGTTGTCACTTTACGAATACAAATGTACGATCTGTGATATGGTGAAGCTTTTTGTAAGGAGTCTCCAGTGTCAGGAGGTTTTCAGACATGGGACAGTCTTCAGAACAGAGGGCTTTGCACTTTCTTATTTCTCAGTAACATGGCAAGCTGAGTTGTTGTTGTTTTTTTTTCTCTTATTAATAATATAAAAAGACAAACAAGAGAGAGGCTGATGAAGGAACAGCTGTTTATAGGTGCTGTAACGTAAGTGATATCTTGAAGTAACTTGTCATATTAAATGTAACTATAAACAGTTAAAACGCATGACATGTCATTTGTTACTAATCTCAAAATTGTAAGTGTTGACAGACTGCTGTGGTATTAGAGGAATTAAACACGTCAGGATGGGCTGTTGTAGGAAATTAATCCACCTTGGGGTGGTAACAGTTACTCCGTTACATGTCAGATGCATCATATAACAGCCTGCCACATTGTGTTTTATTCCCTACATATAATATAGGTTCACAACATTTTTCAGAACACAATCTCTTCACATTGTTATTTTCTATAGTAAGGGTATAAATACATAGTGTACATTTTGTTTTTCAAAAATTGTAATAAATATGTGTGTGTGCATGGACTTTATATGGAAATAGAGGCCTACTGTATGTTGTAATGTTTCTGCTGTGTAACCAACCATTAAATATGGTTATTATTTATATACATATTAAATATTTGCATATTTGTGAATATTTTATCATATTATATTTATGTATCATTTGAATTAAGGTTGGAATGTAGATCTGTGTAGCAGTATGGCATGATACCAAAAATGTCTTTATTTATTTATTTATTTATTTATTTATTTTAAGTAGACCAATCACTGATGACAGAAATCGATATGCAATATTAAGGTAAAGTAGGCATGAGGACAGATTCAAAACAAAGCCAGGTTAAGAAAGTGAAAAGAAATTAACCCATACACACACATTCTTGTACTTATAACATAAGAGGACACTAGACCCAGAAATGCTTTCTGAGGACATGACTTTCCTGTGATCCCGATACAGTGTGGAGAAAAAAGTATGCTTGGAAACCTAAACATGAGCTCAAATTCTGGATTTAAATGAGTAAATCAGTTAACTCAAATGAATCTGTGTTTAACTCGTTATGAGGAAATAATAACGTAATTAATGGGGACCTAATATGCGTACACAGAAAATATCAGAAAGTGAAACAATGAACACACACACACAAACACACACACACACAGCCAATCATATGGTTAAATTTTGCAACAAAGTTATGTAACTGTTATGACTGTATTCCTGTTACAACCTTGTGTATGCTACTCTAAATATTGAAAAACAATAATACAGATAATAAAGATATGATTTTGCACAGACTGAAGTCACTCTCAGACCAGACATTTAATGCTACAACAAATATGTGGAACATGACGTCGCATCTTTAGACAGCTTTAATAACCAGCATCAGTGATGAAATTGTCATCATGCATAGAGCGTTGGATATTAACGGCAGATTAAGGAATGAGGTATTCACATATGTATCTCTTCTCAGTGCGACACACCTCGTCGTGCCACTTGCCCTGTGCTGAGAGCGAGAGCACGGCACAGCTCTCTCGTTTTCCTCCTGTCGGCTCCTTCTTGGCACGATCCCAGTTGAAGTAGGTGATGGGCATGCTGTTGACATCGACGTACTGGCCTTCTTTAACAATATCGGTCACACCTATCCAGAAGTCTTTGGTGCCTGGCGAGCTGAGTCTGGCGTAGTCTCGTAGGTCGCTGTTTTCCCTCAGGTTTCGGGGTGTGGCCAAGGTTCCACCCTGAGCAATGCAGTCCTCATTGGCCTCATGATAATGCTTGGGTTCCTCAACGACCAGGTAACACTTCTTGTGAGCTTTGATGCCACGAAGACAAACTGAAAACATACAGAAATAAATTCATTCTATCCTTTTTGGCTGCTTTTTTAAATAACGTAATACGAGAGGATATGCCTTTAATCGGACCATTGTGGTAATATACTGGCGAGTTGTTTTCTTTCCATAGGAACAATGGAGGATAACTAGTAACCAATGATGATGATGATGATGGTCCAGCTATATCAGTATGTGTAGCTTCAGGGCTACCAGTAGAAATTTGTTCGAAGTGTTAATGCATTGCCCCCACTGTCTTGGTCAGTTACTCTTCTCCTGAACTATACCTTTTCACTAGGGCCTCCTTGGGACCCATTTGCGCCAGCCCTTGAAATCTGTTTCAATGTCTTGCCCATTATCTCCTTCAATCACCTCTGTCATTTTCTTTCAATTTGATATTTGAGGAGGCTTCTCTTAGTTTAAGACCACTTTGTGCTCACAACTACAGTATTTTAGCATAATGCAGGACTCTAACAGGAAACATAGTCCACCATTGAAATATTTGAAAACACTGCACCCCTACTACTCCACAATAAGATTGTAGGATTGTATGCTGTTGGTTCTTGAGGTTTTTTTTGTATTTTTTTAAACTTTCCCATATCACTTCCTGCTGAAACAGTTTTACCTTTATGAATTTAGCTATTATTTGTCATCCATTAAGGGCGCTCGGTGACCTAGTGCTTAGCACGTTCGCCCCACACTGCCAGGGTTGAGGGTTCGATTCCCGTCACTGCCCTGTGTGTGTGGGGTTTGCATATTCACCCCGTTCTTCCGGGTACTCCGGTTTTCTCCCCGAGTCCAAAGACATGCGTGGTAGGTTGATTGGCATGTCCAAAGTATCTGTAGTGTATGAGTGGGTTCCCTGCGATGAATTGGCCCCCTGTCCAGGTTGTACCCCACCTTGCTCCCTGGGATAGGCTCCAGGTTCCCCGCGACCCTGAAGGATAAGTGGTATTGAAGATGGATGAATGGATGGATTTGTCATCCATTACTGTGATTATATGATGCACAGATAGTTCTATCCAACAGCAGAGGGCAGCAAAACACCCCAGTAGATCACATACACACATGCAGAAACAGTGTTCCAGGATAGCCAGGTTGGTTTTATAAGCCCTATCGGGACAGGATTAGTTCCACTAGGTGAGGTCTGTAATAATATAAACTTATTCAAACTTTTGCATCTGGACAGTAATTAAGTGTATTCATAGTTTTACTATTTAAAAAAGAATTACTGGATCATTTATGAGTATGTTTATTTATTTGGTGGCACCTAATTTTAGACAACTTAGGTGCTGACAGCAATACAACTGCTCATGCATTTTTCTATAAAACTAAAAGTCACAAGTTCATTTGTTCTAGTCAGTGTCGCGGTGGATGTTGAGCCTGAAAGAGCACTGGGCGTGAGGTGGGAATACACCCTAGATGGGACCCCAGCATTACACACACTGAGTAGCCAATCATCCCAGTATGTTCATGAGAGGAACATGCGAAATTCCACAAAGACAGTAACCTGTTCACAGGATCAATCCAGGGAGCTGTGAGGCGCCAATGCTTCTTGCTGATCCACCATGATATTGCGTCATAAGTGGCTTAATACATGTAGCTATCATTATAATAGCACCTTAGATCAGCCTACAGAATCCCACTCTTCTAATTTCTCCATGTAGGAAACGTTTAACATGGATACAAACCCTATATGACTAATTATGACACGTAGCGGTGGTCAAAACCATTTTCCTAATGCAAGAGGCAGCCTGTAAAATTACAGAGATGTCGATCGATCGTGACAGGACTAAACCGATCAGACCAGCGCAGAGTCGGTAATTTAGTAGGTAATTTAATTTAGATAAACAACAATATTGTTCATCTGGATGGAAATAAAATCACAGAGAAGCACCTGGAAATAGTGGAATTACCCCAGGCCCCCATATAAACTTAATCTGTCTGAATAGGGCTTTAGAAAGGCCCAAGAAACCACAGGATCATAAAGTGGGCCTCTGTGCAAGCTGCTACACTGTGAACAGACCTGCTTATGGATTCAAAACGTGCATTTCGATTAGATACCGTAATTGTTTCGAGAGACTGAAAATAATGGAAACGTTAGGGTGTTTGCATGGGATATGGCAAAACTACTAGGTAAAAGGGTGACATTTCTGACTTATATTATTGCTATTAAATTTATACAGACGTAATGAATTACACCTACTTCATATCAGTTTCAGTAATTATTGCATGGTTGTAGGTGTTTTGATTTGAATTCTTCAATATGAAGAACTATAGAGCAACTATGAAACCAATACAGAAATACACAATGTGGGCATTTTTTATACAATAATCCTACCACTGTGTGTGCTCCTGCCTCCTGAGGAACAAAGATATCAAATCGAATTATAGTTGAGAAATGTACACTCGTACTGTCTAAACATTATGTGCCATTAGTACTGTCTCATTAAGATTCTTATTGCTAGCATAATGCTTATTCCATGTCTGTAATTATATGGAACATTTTTCAAGCCGTGCATCTTCCTTGTTAAAAACAAGCTCAGTATATCTAAGCTGAAAATTAGCCGCAGTGTTTGGGTGTGTATCTACCTGTTTGCAGCGCTTGCATCTCCTTCAAGGAGTTCACCTCTTGCCATAGTTTATCAATTTGTGCCTTCGTGTCGTCATCTTCTTAGTCCCATCCAGAAAGTAACCGAATCAACAGAAGGAATTTTGCACACAGTATACATTCACCAATTTGTTGAAATAATGACATGCTTCTAATTATTTTCTGTAATTCATTTCTTCCCCTCTACTGAAAACGTTACCTTGACCTGCCGCAGCTTTCCTGGAGCGGGAAGGACGAGCACATCCCTGATGAAGCAAGGTGCAGGACAGCAAGCAGAGAAGAAACGAGCGAGGAAAAGCCATGGCAACTGTGAGAAAGAAGCCAGCTCACACAGAGGCTACATTTATACGCGTACAAGAAGCCACTGAGAGAGCGGACAGCTCACCAAATATACACCAGTGCTCGCCATGCAGTCTCCCAGCTTATTGGCTGAAAATGTCGAGTTGGAGTGTGAGCTCTAAAAACAAGGGCATTGCATACCAGAGGTGCTGTAAACAACCAGCTCACTGTATCCACCCATTCATAAATATTTACCTGGGCCAACATGTAGCTCGTTTCCTCCAGTCGTCAGTCAACAAGCCACCTCAGGGTCACAGGACGTTCTGTTCCGATTAAAACGAATAACTCTCTTTCGTCCCACTTCGTCTACAAAATCTATACCATTTACATTTATTCAGGAGAATATAAAAGGATGCATAACCAACAATAAGAGCAACACTCTAACCCCATTTGACATGGAAGAATGGTTATAACTGTACTGTATAAATTCTAATATAAATATATAAATTCTGTATAAATGTTAAATCCCAATCCCAAAAATCCTGTGCAGTACAATTTAATCCAATATATTGGAAAGAATATATTGCACAAACTTAACTACAGGAAGTTAAATCCCAATCCCAAAAATCCTGTGCAGTACAATTTAATCCAATATATTGGAAAGAATATACTGCACAAACTTAACTACAGGAAGGAGTCCACCAAAAGTCAGTGACCTGGTAAGCAGGGTATTAGTCAGATGAGGCCAAGGGTAACTCTGAAGGAGTGGGACAGCGCCACATCTCAGATAAGAGAAGTTCTTCACAAGATAAACATAGCTCACACACTCCAAGAGTGGTGAGAAGAGATGAAAAAGCCAAAAGGAACCATGGAGACTCTGTAAACATGTAGAAAAGTGTTCTCTGTTCAGATTAGACCGATATTTAACTTGCTGACCTCGGCACAAAACACTATGTTAGACTCAAACATTGCTCATCACTCTGAACACATTATCCTCACAGTGAAGCATGGTGGTGGTGGTATTTCATCTGCTAAATGCACCATGTTGTGGGGATGGGTTTCATCAGGGACTGGGAAACTGGCCAGAGTTGAGGGCATGATGGATGAAGCCAAATAGGCCAATCTTAAAAGTAAATCTGTTCCAGTCTGCAAGAGATTAAGGATGGAGCAGAGGTTAATCTTCGAACAGGACAATAACCCTAAACATACTGCCAAAGCTACACTATGGTGTTGAAAACCAAGAACCTGAGTGTGTTAGAGTGGCCTACTCAAAGCCTGGATCTTAATCCGATTGAGAATCTGTGGCAAGATTTGAAAACTGCTGTTCACCAGTAGTCCCCAGTGAATCTGACAATTGCTTTGAGCAGTTTTTTCCAGGAAGAAAATCACGATCCAGATGTGCAAAGCCTGATAGAGACATTTCTCAAAAGACTGGCGGTAATTTCAGCCAAAAGTAGTTCTACCTTTGCTGTAGGCGTCACAAATGTCTGCTTTTATTGTGTTTAATTAACCTCGGCGTCATAATAAAAATATTTTCGCACAAATGTTAAACACAACATGTAAATCAAACTGTAAAAATCCCAAGTCAGTTTCAAATTCAGGTTGTAACACTACAAAATGTGGAAAGGTTCAAGGGGGTGAATACTTATGCAAGGCACTGTAATGCGCCAACTCACAACTTGTATTTGTACAACACTTGTATTTTCTTGGGTTATACAGTCAGAGAGACTGGTGAGGAAGTCCAGTTTATTGCTGTGTGTTCTGACAGGAATATTTTTAGCCCTGATGCTGTGAGACACATGGTGGGAGTGGAAAGAAGGGTGTTCCCATGGTCCATCTCTCATACACACATACACACTGTTACTCTCTGCAATCCTTGTAGGACTATTTATGTAAAATGGCATTAATCATATCAAATATAGAAAGTACATGGTTGTTGGTGCCATATGGGCTGGTTTAAGCTTTTCAGAACCTGCTGAGCTCTAGAGTTTACACAGAATGGTGCAAAAAAACATCCAGTAAGCGTCAGTTCTGCAGGTGGAAACGACTTGAGAATGACCAGACTGGATTGAGTTTACAAATAACTCAAACAGGGTGCACAGTGGTTTAGTGGTTAGCATGTTTGCCTCACACCTCCAAGGTTGGGGGTTCGATTCCTACTATGGCCTCTGTATGTGCAGCGTTTGCATGTTCTCCGCGTTCATCTGGGTACTCTGGTTTCCTCCCCCAGTCCAAAGACATGCATGGTAGGCTGATTGGCATGTCTAAAGGGTGTGTATGTGATTGTGCCCTGTGAAGGATTGGCACCCTGTCCTGGGATAGGCTCCAGGTTCCCTGTGACTGTGAAAAGGATAAGTGGTCTAGAAGAGGGATGAATAACTCAAACAACCTCTCTTTATAACCGTGGTGAGCAGAAAAGCATCTCAGAATGCACAACACATCAACCCTTGATGCTGATTGGCTACAACAACAGAAGACCACATCAGGTTCCATTGCTGTCAGAAACATTTGCCACTCTCTTCTGACCTCTCTCATCAACACCTTGCATCCATTGGAGATCTGACTCTCGGCGGATGTTTTTTTGTTTTTCGCACCATACTGTGTAAACTCTGGAGAATGTTGTGGGTAAAAATCCCAGGAGATCGGCATTATTTGAAATACTTAAACCAGCCAATCTGGCACCAACACCCATAAGACGGTCAAGTCACACGGTCAAGTGAGTCAGCCGTTTTTTCCCCATTCTGATGTTTGATGTGAAGCTCTTGACCTGAATCTGCATGATTTTATGCATTGTACCGCTGTCACAACGGGGGCACAGTGGCTTAGTGGTTAGCAGGTTTGCCTCGCACCTCCGGGCTTGGGAGATCAATTCCCACCTCTGCCCTGTCTGCCCTGTCTGCCCTGTCTGCACAGGGTTTGTTTTGTTCTCCCCATGATTTGGGGGCTTCCTCCGGGTACTCCGGTTTCCTCCCCAAGTCCAAAGACATGCTTGGTAGGCTGATTGGCATGTCTAAATTGTCCGTAGTATGTGAACGGGTGTGTGATTGTGCCCTGTGATGGCTGTTAAGTGTTGAAGGTTTATACAAAATATATTTTTTACTCTTCAAAAAGGTGAAAAAGCTGGATATTATGCTGAAATTGTAGAGCTTTTCTGAGGAAAAGATCTGCATTATATCTTAGTCATATTTAATACATTTATAGCAAATCTAGTGAAAAGGTCAGCGGCTGATATTTCTGTAGGTCGAAAGGGCTTCGTTTTAATCACAGACGACATTGTCATTTCTCACGCATTTCCGTGCTGCTTAGCAAAGTGGAAAAATCTGCTGTGACCTTACAACATCTCATGGCCTCCATCGAGTGACGGCAAAAAAATAGGCTTTTAATTTGATGTGACCTGAATCCAAACGGAGTGGCACGGTGGATTAGTGATTAGAGTTTGCCTCGTACCTCCAGGGTTCAGGGTTTGAATCCTGCCTCTGAGTACTGCACAGATCTGTAGTGTGTGAATGGGTGTGTGATTGTGCCCTGAAATGGGTTGGTACCCCGTCCAAGGTGTCCCCCATCTTGTGCCCCTTGAATCCCTCGTGGGAACTCCCTCCAGGCAACCCTGTGTACGGGGCAGTGGTGGCTTGGTGAACATTTTCCTCAGTAAATAAATGACCGAGTATAATATTTTTGTCTCATTTGTTTAATTGGGTTCTCTTTATCTACTTTTAGGACTTCTGATGATGTGTTAGGTCATATTTATGCAGAACTGTACAATTCTCAATCCACAAACTTTCAAGCGGCACTTTACAGACATATTCGCATGCTAAACCTATAACATTGACTACACAGCTCAAGCTTTTTGTTCTCCCACTTCATAGCTCGAATGCACAGAGCTCGAATATTATGCTGCGTTCGAGATAAAGTCGCACCTTGTATTTCCCCGCCCACAACCGGTAAAACGAAACTGTTTGCCCATCCATCCATCCATCACCTTTTCAGGGTCACGGGGAAACCTGGAGCCTATCCCAGGGAGCATTGGGCACAAGGCGGTTGTACACCCTGGACAGGGTGCCAATCCATCGCAGGGCACAATCACATACACACTCACACACTACGGACACTTTAGAAACGCCAATCAGCCTACCACGCATTTCTTTGGACTTGGGGAGGAAACCGGAGCACCCGGAGGAAACCCCCGCAGCACGGGGAGAACATGCAAACTCCGCACACACAGGGCCACGGTGGGACTCGAACCCCCGACCTGTGAGGTGAACATGCTAACCACTAAGCCACCGTGCACCCCGAAACTGTTTGTTTTGTTTTGAAAGTCAGTAGTAGGGTGTTTAATTCTCAGGTTTAAAAAAAAAATGTCTGCCGGTAACTACGAATAAAATACGACACAAAATCGTCTTGTCCTGGGCTTGCTCAATATGATTTGTCTTTTGGATGTAAATCCAACCCAAGAAGAAAGACAGCACACGAATGCTCCGCAGGTCTTTTTATTTCAGTAACCGTAACGAATTTCTATGCACACCATAGTAAAAGCACTAGCAGCTACACTACATC
Source organism: Ictalurus furcatus (assembly GCF_023375685.1). Classification (NCBI taxonomy): domain Eukaryota; kingdom Metazoa; phylum Chordata; class Actinopteri; order Siluriformes; family Ictaluridae; genus Ictalurus; species Ictalurus furcatus. Next base: position 25,126,413 of record NC_071264.1, read on the forward strand.
TAAACATTATTCCGTTTCTGCCTGGAATGACTCGAGACACAATTACCAAGCATGAAGAGTTGTACTTTTTAAGGCAAGTCAATGAGCTTTCACACACTTGAGACTATAGGCAAAACAAAACAAAACAAAACAAAAAAAAAACAGGAAAAGCTGTTTTATATCCTGGGTTTGTAATTTCACACAACATACTGGAGGTCTGGAAAGACTGGAGTGTGCAGTAGTGAGTGTAGTGTATCACTGACCTCTTCACTGTTCATCATCATCAGTTTCAGTTTCGTGTCGAGGAAAGTGCAATGAAGATTAGAGACTAGTTTCTTCTCAAATAAGCTCACTTTTAATAAGTGTTCAAGTTGTTTGTTTCTGTCCTTTATCTAAATGTTAATTGTTTATTATCTGAGCTGTATGATTACGAGATGCGTTTTATATGAGCTCAACATTTGGAAGCTTTAATAATTAAAACGATGTTCTTTCTTTTCTTCTTCCCTTTCTTTCTTTCTTTTCTTCTTCCCTTTCTTTCTTTCTTTCTATACTTTAAGGTGTAAACAAAATGTTTTCTTATTCTTATATTGTCTTTCCTTCTTTCACTTTCTTTCTTTATGTCTCCGACTTGTGATTTTTCAAGTTCAATTTTTTTTTCTTTTCTTCTTTCTGTTTTTTTTTTTTTGAGAGGGTTCGAAATAATGAAAGATTTTCTCCTCTATTCCCCCTTTCATTTCTGTCTCCCTCATCGTTTCAGTCGTTGCCGTTTACATTTTCAAAAGTTAAGGCGTAGAGAGTATAAAAATAATTTCACATTTCCCTCCATTCTTTCTTTCGTTCTTTCTTGCGCTTTCAAATGTTTTCTTATTCCTCTTTCTTTCACTTCATCGATCTTTCAAGCTATTGTTGCGTTCTTTCAGCTCTTCCTTTTCTTTCCTTCTGTGTCCTTTGAGAGTTTTAGAAATAATGAAACATTTTATCTTCCATCTTCTTTCACTTCTGTCTTCCCATTTAGATTTTTTAAAAGTTAAGGCTTAGAGGGTATAAAAATAATTTCACATTTCCTTGAGCACAAACTGGCACTAAAGTACAGCCATCCTACTGTCTTTCTTTTTGAGATCATGTAACGCCTTTTATCTGTCCCCTGTTGTCGTACTAAGACAAAGGGTGATCGAGCCTTTTCTGTGGTCGGTCCCAAACTTTGGAACGTTCTCCCTTTTCCAGCTATTTTAAACCTTCTCTTAAAACTTATTTTTATTCTTTGTGTTATAATGTTGTTTAATGTGATGAATTTGAGTGTTTTGTACAGCACTTTGGATCAACTGCTGTTGTCTTTAAATGTGCTTTATAAATAAATTTGACTTGACCTGACTTTCTTTTCACTTAGTTTCTAATAATTCGTTTTACGTGCTATTGATCAGTGTCCCGAAAGATAGCTAGTCTCTTTAATGGTAATGTGATATAACTGGATGATTTATGATTTATGATGGAGATATGTGTGATTACAGGTATGTACGATGCATGTTGTTTCCTTCTTTCAGAGTACAGTAGAAGTGATACAGGCACAGAACACGGTTCAGTTATACGATATGGAGAGGTACAGGTGCAGGTACAGGTAGAGGTACAGTTACAGTTCTCTCTGCACACCATTACTCTTGCAAAAATATACTTTTGAAAACAATAACTCAGCACAGGCACCAGAGTGTAAACACAACACAGAATCACACACACACACACACACACATGCAGAATCACAAAAGCCAACAGGACTCAGAAATTCACATCCACTGCTTTTCCTTCACGCTGCTGTTCAGCTTTTCCTTTCACTGAGAATCTCTAATCCATTGTTTGTGAATTATAATCTGAGAAAGGAAGAGTTTCTTTCTTTGACCTTGCTGTGTGACCAGCATGGTGGCCCAAAGGCTCTGGGAAACCTGTCTTTGAAGAGATATTGAGCATTTCTTTCTTTCTCATTAAATCTTTTAATTCATGAACATTTCCATCAATCATTTAAAATTCAATCTGCCATTTTCTTTCTCTCCTTCTTTCTCATTATTTCAAGCATCATTTACATTTTTAAACTGTAAGGCAAGAGTTTAAAAAAAATAATTTGACCTTTCTTTCTGTAATTTTGGTTTGAAACATTTGACACTTTTATATTGTTGAGCTTCTGAAAGCCTTAAGAATAATTGTTGACATTTTTCGCACGTCTTTCTTTCTTTCTCATAATTTCACTTAAAAACATTTACACGTCTAAATTGGTGAGCGTTTCAGAACCTTAAAATTAGCTTAGTACAATGTGTTTACGTATTGTTTCTTTCGTTCCATAATTTCAGTTAGAAACATTTATGACTTTAGATAGTTAAACCTTTGAAAGGCATAAAAATAACTTCACTTTTTTTCCCCCTCACTCTTTTTTCTTTCATTCTTTCTTTAAAGATGAATTGAAATAGCTAATCCTCTGAAAGCCTTAAAAAAGAAAGAACTTCACTTTTTTCTAACTCTTTCTTTTCTTTTTTTCTTATTTTCACTTTGCCCTACAGGCTGTGGGAAACCTGAAGGGACACAGCAGACACTGAAGCTTGCTTTCCTCAGTCACTAATACAACAGAACTACACACGTTCAAAACATCCACAGACATGTAGAGAAGAAGAGCACACATGGTCAGGAAACACTGGAACACTTCAGCACTGTGCTGGGAATGGCACTTCAGTTGGACAGTCGGCAAGAAGGATATTTTCAGACGCGCTACAGTCACACACTCGTACACTTCACTACAGCGTGGGGGTGGGGTAGGGGGACACGGGAGACTCATCCCGTCACAGTCTCTCCGTCCACTGGGGCTCATCACTGCGGTCTACTGGATGAAGGGCATTCGCTCCTTATTATCACTGTCTCCTTCGTGCTCCTCCTCTTCCTCACCTGCCTCGCTCGTCTCTGTGCTGTCGCTCGCCATCTGCATTAACAGCACATATCCTTTAACACAAACTGCCACTCAACAAAGTACCATCCATCCTTCTTTCTTTCTTTCTTTCTCTCTAGAATTACAAATGATAAACATTTACACTTGAAAAAACAGTTAAGCTTATGAGAGCCTTAAAAACAGCTTATTAACAATTCATTTCCTTCGATTTGCTTAAATAAAAAGCCTTATTCTTATTAAGCTCACTTTCTTTCTTTCTATAATTTCAGTGATAAACATTTACAGGTTTACATTTAGCTTTTAAAAGCCGTAAAATAGTAGAACATTTTCCCCCTGAATCTTTCTGTCTTTCTTTCGTTTTCATCCCCTTCTCTAGAATAAGAAACATTTTTCTCTTTGAAGAACATTTCATTTTCATTTGAACTTGTAGTGTTCTTTCTTTGTTAATATTTTCCCTTACGGCCCCCTCTGAAACTACTGGAACGACGAGGCCAATTCATTTTTTTTTTTTTTTGCTGTAGACTGAAGACTGAGATCAAAAGATGATTATGAGAAGAGAGTTTAGAATTTCAGCTTTTATTTCCTTGTATTTATACGTAGATTTGTTAAACAAGATAGAACATAGAACATTTTGTATCAATATTGGAAAGTGTGACTGACAGGTGTTTATTGTTACCCAGGTTTGTCCTGTGAGATTGATTGATTAAACAATAAATAGCTCTGAATGTTTGCTCTTGGTTTTAACCTTCAGTTTCACCTGTGAAGACTGCGTTTGTTGTTAAAAAGGATAAACCGACATGAAGACCAGAGAGCTGTCTATGGGAGAAAAGCAAGCCATTGTGAAACTGAAAAAAAGAGAGAAATCTATAAGAGCCATTGCACAATAGCCAATATTTATGGGCGTAGCCAATACAATAATTTGGAATGTCCTGAAAAAGAAAGAAACCACTGGTGTACTGAGAAACACACACCGAATGGGTGAGCTAGGGAAAACAACAGCAGCTGATGACAGAAACATTGTGAGACCTGTGAAGAAAAACCCAAAAACGACAGTCAGTGACATCACCAACAACCTCCACAGGGCAGGGCTGAAGGTATCACAATCCACCGTTCGAAGAAGACTTAAACAGCAGAAATATAGAGGCCATACCACAAGATACAAACAACTCATCAACAGTAAGAATTCTTTCTTTCTTTCTGATATGAATTCGCAAAGAAATACAGAGATGAGCCACAAAAGTTCTGGAACCAAGATGAACCTCTACCAAAGTGATGGAAAGGCCAAAGTGTGGAGATAGAAAGGATCTTCTCATGATCCAAAACATGCAAGCTCATCTGTGAAACATGGTGGAGGTAATGTCATGGCTTGGGCGTGCATGGCTGCTTCTGGAACAGGCTCACTAATCTTTACTGATGATGGAACTCATGATGGTAGCAGCAGAATGATTTCAGAAGTTTACAGGAACATTTTGTCTAGCAATTTACAAGGAAATGCATCCAAATTAATCAGGAGGAACTTCATCATGCAGCAAGACAATGATCCAAAACACACTGACAACTCAACAAGAGACTTCATCAGGGGGGAAAACTTCATCAGGTTTTAGACTGGCCAAGTCAATCACCAGAACTTAACCCAATTGAGCAGCAGTTCACCTCCTGAAGAGGGGACTGAAGGGAGAAACCCCCCAAAACAAACAAACTGAAATAGCCTGGAAAAGCAACACAAAAGAAGAAACCAACAAGTTGGTGATGTCAGTGAGTCGCAGGCTTGATGCAGTTACTGCAAGCAAGGCAGATGCAAGCAAAAATTCGTGGTTATTTACTTTCATTTTCTTTAAGACTTAACTGTTCCTATACTTTTGCTCACCTAAAAATTGGGTGGTCTGATACAAAACGTTCTCTGTTTTATATTGTTCGACACATTTAGATGTAAATACCAGGAAATAAAAGCTGAAATCCTAAACTCTCGTCTCGTCTCGTCATTTGAGTTTGGATCTCAAACCCAAATGCCTTTGGTGTATAGCACAAACCAAATAAATTGGCCTTGCCGTTCCAGTAGTTTCTGACGGGCCTTAAAAATCAGCTGTAAGGCTTCAGGTATAACAGGTAAGATTATTAAAAGCTTTCAAGAGCCTTTCATGAACTAATTACTTTCATCTCCTTGCACGCTGATCTCCATCAGCAACAGCACATGTGCATTCAAATTTGGGAATAAAGGTAGTACCTCTGTTACGAGGCATAGGTGCACACCTAATATCCTGATCTCAGGAATGGCAGATGAAATTGTGACAGAAACCGTAGTCCTAGCAAGAGGTTAAAAGTTCTTGTTGTGCTTTCATAAGCCATTATTTGTGCCGACTCTCTCTTCATCGTACTGACAGATCTCCATGGAAACTAAGCCCTGGAATTTCTCAATCACTGTCATCGAGTTGTGTTTCTTTTGGCTTTGCTTTTTCGCTCTTGTCAGCATGGAAAAGGTGTGCTAAACGCTCCCTTGTGCTCTGATTTCAGCAGCTGTACTTCATTTATTGATAGATCTCACTCGCTGTTTCGTAGAAAAGAAAAAAAACTACCAGAATTGATCATAGTTTACATATCATTGACATTTCTCATGTACGCTTATACAAAACCAAACACAGATACAGAGTACAATGTATTTGTGTGTGTGTGTGTGTGTGTGTGTGTGTTACTCACTAAAGGAGTGGGAGACTTTTCCACATCCAGAATCAGCTTTCCGATGTTTCCTCTGTCGTGGATTCTCTGCATGGCCTCCTTCACCTGAGGTAGTGAAGAAGATACACACATATTACAAATTCATTCCTGTACCTCAAAAGACAGCTCTGACTGTAACCCTTTCATGACCAAATGAGCTAAAAGCAAATCCAGATTCTTTAGATGGTTATTTTATTACTTACAATTGCGTGTCATGTGACATTTGACATTTTTCTAAATATCACCTATATTAAAAACGTAAACCTGAAATAAAATTCTTGTTTAAAAACCCAAACTGTTAACATTCACATCTAAAATATTCAATATTGATAAGCAAAATGATCGAAAATGTCATTTTTGAATAGAACGTAGAACGATTTTTGACTATTCTTGAAACTGTAAGCACTGTGGCAATATGAGTAATATTACATCAGATCTCAAGTATAACAAAGTCAATACCTCGTATGTGGTTTACAGACTTGAGTGATCATGTGGTTGTTTTTATATAGGGAGAACAATGTACAAACTGAGGGCACGAATGGCCGAACATAAACATGCTACAGTGTAAGAACTGGCAACCCGCAATCCACCATGGCTTTGCATTACCAGGAGGCTGAACACAGCAGCTGCAACACATGAAAAATATCCGGTATAGACCATATACTGTAGCAAACTCAATGAAGGCTCTTACAAAGAGAATCTTTTTTTGGATATATACATTGAAAGTAATGCAATATCCTGGTGAACTGGACTTCTCCCATTTTCTGCAATGGTCTCTGATTTAGTCATCTGGGAACTCTGCCTAACATCATGTGCAGTTTTTGCAGTATGTATTGAACACTAAAATATTAAGGCGAGGCTTAGTGGTTAGCACGTTTGTCTCGCACCTCTGGGGTTGGGGGTTTGACTCCCATGTTCTCAAGTTCCCAAGTTTTCATGTTTTCTCCTGTGCTTTGGGGGTTTTCTCTGGGTACTCCGGTATGGAAGTATAAGAGTGCCAAATGTCCTCAAGGCAACATGGCATGTTGAATTACATAAATTGAATAAAAACATATTGCAATGACAGTGCTTGAATTTTTTCTGCCAAGCAATTTGACAAATAAAAAATAAAAAAAACCCGCAGCAATAACAGTGCTTGAATTAGTTTCCTCTGCAATTCATTGGGTTTGTATATTTTGATTGAAAACAAAATTCCAGCATTCAAAATTCAATGCACACATATTCACCTTCCTAAAATACAGTTCCAAAATATTCAGTTGTTAAAATACCATCTCCATTATTCGTCAGGTAATATTTCAACACATCATTTGTCAACCTCAAAAATTCAGGCTGCAAAAATCCAGGTCTTAAAATTCAAGTCTTCACATCCGGGTCTCACAGGAAGAGCAATGTGTTGCCGATACTATTGTAACACGCTACTCTTGGGCAGCCCCTAGTGGTGGGATTGTGCTGAAAAGCCACAAGAGAAGATGAACCTAAGTTGGCTCGACTTTGGACATACGGTATTCAAAGATATGCGCAAATTAAGGGACCGTCTCTAAAGTTACATATTGGTATACATGTTTCTAACTTCAACAGCATTTGACGGGAATGACTTGGTCATAAAACCAACTGGAAAGTGTTCATCTAGTTGTCAGCTATTACGCACACAGGCTACAGGCTCCCGGCGACCCTGTGTAGGATAAGCGGTACAGAAAATAGACGGATGGATGGAACATGGTCTGCCACGTGACTACTCACCTGTCCATGCTGATCATGTGATTACTTGTTAACATCTAGAAGAAACAGCCCTAAAGCACCCATTCTGACTTGCCCTGATGAAGGCCTTAATGGCTGAAACGCAGCATGTTTTTTTTTTTTCTTCAGTAATGGCTGAATAGCCAAGAGATATTAAAGGTTTTTTAAAGTCATCACTTTCCTGAATGCCTTAGATTTCTTAAAGAATACTCAACTATTCTTGATTCTCGCATGATGCTGATGATTTCTGAGATTTAAAAAGTCTATCTTCAATTTGGAAAAAAAAAAAAAAAAAGAAGTTGTTTTAAGTGAGCCAACGTGTTCAATAGTCTTCAAGTCTCCCAGTGTTTTACACTGCAGTCTGAAAAGATGCGGTCAGCTGCCCTCATGTGTCTCAGAGAGAGCACTGTTTGCCTTCACCCTCCCTGGTTGAGAGCTGTCATGTGATTGGGGAGAGCTGGTGATCAAACGGGAGAAAATTGGGGTGGGGGGGGCTTAGATGAAATACATTTTCAAATATCTCAAATAAATGGAGACTGGAGACCCTTCTCAACATGAGACTAATAGTATTTTCTCTCCAAAAAACAAGTATGGCAAAATTACTGATGAATATTTACAATAAATGCTCATTTTCATCATCATCAAAATGTGCTTGGATTCAAAGAACTCTAGTGCTGCCTTCAACCAAATATTATATTACACATACGCAAACCCTGTTTGTCATCCATATTTCTGGGGGCAGAAACCAAAGCGCAACAGATGGCAAGTCAAGCAGTGGATATAATAATACTCATTCATATAATATCAATACCATTTAGCCAAATAAGCAGCATAGTGGGAAAAAAAAAAGAGATACTCCCTGGGATAGGCTCCAAGTTCCCCGTGACCCTGTAGGATAAGCGGTATAGAAAATGGATGGGTGGATCGATGGATGTTTGGAACTTGCCAGCAATTGGACGCATGAACAAACTGTCCCTCTGTACATTGTCCTGTAAGGACAATGCAGATAAAGGCAAAAAGAGCGTAAAGATTGACCATTTTAGATGTCTACAGGTTAGCTGATACTTTTGCGTGTCAAGTTTCGCAATCATATTACACATCAACAAAGTGCACTGAAGAAGCCCTTCTGGAAGCAACCCACAAAAAGCAGTGTGTACTGAAAAGCTCTGATCCCCATATATTTCATCAGGAATTCATCACTGATTGCATGTGATGGATTTGCATTTGCATGAGTGGCAATAATACTGTAGTGCATTATTTCAATACAATTCAGTTTCCTCCCACCTGTCAGAAATGTGCCGGTAGGTGGACTGGCTAAAATTGCTAAAACGGCTAAAACTGCCATTTTAAAATGAAAGGTTGCAAAGCTTCAACTTTTATGCTAATACTGCAATCAACTAGATCAGGCTAGTCATGTCGTAGATCACTAACTAGCCGAGAGTAGTCTATGCTTCAGTGCATTTTTGCTGGAAATTTGCTGTCTCTATTACTTCCTTGTAGGATTTTTCATTAATATGACACTGAAATCTGCTGGGAAATGGTGAGTCAGAAAAGAAGCTCTTGCTCTTTTGTTTTTTTTTTACGAGCGAAACCTTACAGTTATTGATTTTGTTCTCCTATTAAGCACCATTATAACTGCGCTAGTGATGTCCTCTTGTCCCGCCAACCACTAACTTCTCACAAGATTAAACACAAATTAGCACCAGGATCTAAAGCGAAGCACCATGTGTTTCCCTATAAACATATTAAACATGTTTCAGGGTGGATTTTCCTTTGAAATGTTTTAGCCCCAGCCTTTGTGTCAATTCTGCAAATAATGCTTTATTACGTGTGCTATTTTCTCTTATTGCTTGGCATCCGTTTCTATTGTGCACAGGCTATAATCACGACTGTCCTCATCATCCTTATTCTGTGTTTCTTGCAGCAGATGCAGCCTGTAAACAGGACACACAGTGTGTTTCAGCCCTAACAGCAGCTCAGAGTATATTGCCAAACCATGCACGGTTTTTCACCACTTATCCTCCACTGAGTGTCATTCGCCCCATAAACCACGAACCGCAACGCCTCCTGCATCCCCCCACTCAAATCTAGTTTCATCTGAGCGGCACTGCAAAAGAGGCTCGACTGCCTCGGGATGAAGCCACTGCGCCGGGAACGCTAAAATGCGTCCAGATCTTCAGGCTAATAATACACACAAACACAAGACTGACCCTTCATATGGTGTGATAATTTTATCATATGGTTTACCAAATACACACACATACATTATATACATACATATATATATGTGTGTGTTTGTGTATATATATATATATATATATATATATATATATATATATACACACACACACACACACACACACACACAATACAAAATATATTTTATTATATATATATAAATATATACAAACACACACACACACATATATATATATATATATGTGTGTGTTTGTAATAAATTGTAATAAAATACAATATATTTTGTATTGTGTATATATATATATATATATATATATATATATATATATATATATATATATATATATATATATACATACACACACACACACACATACAATATATTTACATATATTTATATTTATATAAATATATATATTTGTTGCACCACCTTTAGCTTTGATTACAGCGCACATTCATCATGGCATTGTTTCGACAACCTTGTGCAACTTGACAGCATTTATTTCCATCCAGCTTTGCATTGTTTTGGCCGAGATCTTGTATTAAGCACGGGAGCGTCGAACCACTCCGTAAAGTCTTCTTCAGCACGTCCCACAGTCTTTCAATTTAAGGGTTAAGGTCAGGACACTGTGGTGGCTAATTCATGTGTGAAAATGATTCCTCATGCTCCCTGAACCGCTCTTTCACAATTTGAGCCTGATGAATCTTGGCATTGTCATCCTGGAATATGCCTGTGCTGTCAGGGAAGAAAAAAAATCCATTGATGGGATAACCTGCTACATTCAGTACATCCAGGTCCTCAGCTGATTTCATTTTGCTGCTGCATCATGTTGCAGAGTCTAGACCTGACCAACTGAAGCAAGTAGGCACTATGCATGATGGGTGCATCGCTCCATGTGCTTCCCTTCTTACCTTGACGCACCCATCGCTCTATGGAATAGGGTAAATCTGGACTCATCATACCACATGACCTTTTTCCACTGCTCCAGTCTTTATGCTCCCTAGCAAATTGAAGTCGTTTTTATCTGATTAGCCTCACACCGATTAGGCCACACAGCTGTTTAGTCCCAATCCTGTAAGTTCTCATCACACTGTGCACGTAGAAATGCTCTTACGTTCACTATTAAACCTAGCCATGAGTTCTACTGTCGATTTTTTTACGATGTGACTTCACCAAGCGTTTTAAAGCTCACCGATCACGATCGTTCAAGATTTCGGACATTCATTTTTCCGAACACATTTCTTCCTCCAACTCCTTCCAGGTTTTAATAATGCGTCGGACAGTTCTTAACCCAATTCCAGGGATTTCAGCAAGCTCATTAATTGTTTTCTTTGCATGATGCAGGCCAATAGTTTGCCCGTTCTGAAACACAGCAACATCTGTTCCACGGCCAGGGGATGCATCTATAAACAACATATGGTTGTTTAAGAAATGAGAAGCTCCACACTGCATCAGTTAGGCTTAAAAGAACTGCTGAAACATATTTAATCACTGCAATAATGATCCAATCATAGGCTCTTAAGTATGTGTTCATTTAAATCCAAACAGCGACTGTTTTTTTTGGATAGGCAGTGTATATGGAGATACAATATGCAAATTTAACATAAAACAACATTAATTGTCTATGGGCATAAAATCCAAGCATATTGATTTTCATAATAAAACACTGAGTCATATCTGTTTTCGAAAGAAGAAAAGCTGGCTTGTTGTTCTGGTAAAATCATGACTCATTATTCGCTGGTGAATCACTCTGATGACTCTCTCCAGTGTTTCATGGACAGAAAGCATATTTTTGTGAGCTGCACCCACACTATATGATAATGTGCCTGGTTTACAGCGTTAACCTGTATTGAGATAGATCATTTGCAGTGCAAAGCTTACTTTTTACCATTGTGAGCTAGGACTTGCTCCCCGGCTGGACCGTTCTGAAAGTGCACGTTTGACTCGGCATCAGCCGGGAATACGGCTAGTGGACCGTGCCAGCTTCCTCACTCTTACGCGACCTCGATGGTAGCTCAGCTTCATTTTTGGCGAGTGAGCAGATCAATTAGTGTACTTAGTTTGGAGAATAACATTAATAATTCAGCCTTCTTAGTAGATTTTTTATTATCTGGTTCCCTGAGTTTTAAGTAAGGAATAAAAGAAATTGATCGACAGGGTGGTGTGATCCCTGACGCAGAGTGGAGTTCCTCTTACAACCCTGAAGTTGATTCATTTCCTATATGTGCACGTCCATCAATGTTTTATTCCTCCTAAACCACAGCAATTTGCCAAAACTAAACATTTATTTATTTATTTAAAGTTTACTGTTTATGTTAAAAAAAAAAAAAAAAAGTCTACACACCCCTGTTATAATGACTGGTTTTTGTGATGTTAAAAAAAAAAAAAAATGAAGCCAAGATAAATAATGTGAGAACTTTTCCCATCCTCAATGTGAAATTATAACATATAAATTAAGTGGAAAAACAATCGGAAACATTGAATGGAAAAATAGGAAAAATAAAAAAAAAAACAATACAATTACAATTACCTGGTTGCACACCCGTTTTCAACTGGATGTGGGTGGGTTCAGAATGAACCAATCACATTCAATCTTCAAAAGTAATTATCATGCAGCTGTCATCAATGAAATTATTCTGATTAACCCCAAATAAAGACCAGCTCTTTCTGTAGGATTCATATCTTCTTGATTTCATCTGATTGCTGAAGCCATGGTCCGGAAAGAACTTACAAACCATGTATGGTATCTAACTTGTCAAAAGGTATCGATCAGGAGAGGGGTATAAAAGAATTTCCAAAACATTATATCTACTATAGAACACTCTCCACAAGTGGAGAAACAAGCGGACTGAGGCTTTTATCAAGATGGAGGGAATCATGACTACTATGCTGTGAAAAAGAATTTTCTTCTGTGATTTCGTGTATATCTCATACTAAATAGTTTTAAATCTTCCAACAAAATACAACATAAAACAAAGGCAACCTGAGTAAACACACAATACAGTTTGTATGTATTATTTTTTATTGAAGCGAAAAAAGTTATTCAACACCGATCATCAATGTTAAAAACTAGTTGCCTCCTTAAACTTTAAATCTGGTTGTGCCACCTTTAGCAGCAATAACTGCAACCAAACGCTTCCGATAACTGGAGATCAGTCTTTCACTTACTTCTAGGACTAGGACTTACTCGTACGCTTTGGATCATTGTCTTGCTGCATAATCCAGTTGCGCTTGAGTTTCATTTTCTCATTTGTAAGTCGCTTTGGATAAAAGCGTCTGCTAAATGAATAAATGTAATGTAATGTAATCTTACAGACTGAAGACCGGACATTCTCCTTTAGGATTTTCTGGTAGACAGCAAAATTCATGTTTCCCTCAATTGTTGTAAGTTGCACAGGCCCTGAAGCAGCAAGCATCCCCACACCATCACACTTCCACCAGCATGCTTGATCGTAGGTATGATGTTCTTTTTGTGGAATTCTGTGTTTGGTTTACACCAGATGTAACGGTACCCGTGTCTTCCAAACAGTTCCACTTTCGACTCATAAATCCACAGAACATTCTCCCAAAAGTTTTGAGGATCATCAAGGTGTGTTTTGGCAAAATTCAGACGAGCCTTAATGTTTTTGTGTGTTAGCAGTGGTTTTCACCTCACCACTCTTCCATGGATGCCATTTTTGCCCAGTGTCTTTCTGATAGTGGAGTCATGAACAGTGACATTTATTGATGCAAGAGAGACCTGTAGGTCCTTTGATGTTGTCCTTTTCTCTTTTGTGACTTCCTGGATGAGCCAGTGCTGTGCTCTTGGTGGAGTCTTGGAAAATCGGCCATGTCTGGGAAGGTTTTCTATCATTCCGAGTTTTTCCATTTGGAGATAATGGCTCTCACTGTGGTTCTTTGGAGTCCCAGAGTCTTTGAAATAAACTTTGTTACCTCTGAAATAAACTTTGTCTTTGAAATAACTTTGTTACCTTTGAAATAAACTTTGTCTTTGAAATAAACTTTGTCTTTGAAATAAACTTTGTTACAATTCTCAGGCAGCCTGAGAAAATGTTGTGTTTTCACAGGCTGCCTTTGTTTTATCTTAGATATTGTTTTCATTTCTGATACAATTTAGCAAGAAATATACATAAAAACAAAAGAGACCACAGCACTGTATTCACAAATACCCATTGATTTTAATGTAATACCTTCAGGTGTCTGCTAGTAAGCTGAAGATGTAAAGGAATTTCACCTTTCAGCAGGACAATGACCCGAAGCATACATCCAAATCAACAAAGGAATAGCTTAATCAAAAGACGATGTTTTTGAATGGCTTAGATGTTTTGACTGACCTGGAGAGGGCTGTGCACAGGAGATGCTCTTACAATTTGATGGATCTAGAATGTTTTTGCGAGAAAGAGTGGGAAAATATTGCCAAGTCAAGATGTGCCATGCTGATAGTCTCTTCCCCAACAAGACTGAGTGGTGTAATAAAATCAAAAGGTGCATATACTTATGCAACTAGGTTATTTTAACTCCATTATTTTTCTCTAAAATGTTTCTGAGTGTTTTTGCCACTTAATTTCTAAACATTATAACTTCACTTTGAGGGCGGAAAAAGTTCTGACATGATCTATCTTGGTTACATTTTTTTTAATATCACAAAAACCTGCCATTTTAACAGGGGTGTGTAGACTTTTATATCCACTGAGAAAAGCTCCTTCCTGATATTATAGAAAATAAATCAATAAAAGTTCACTAAACACTTTCTGACCAATCAGAATCAAGCATTCAACAGCGCTCTCTATATAAGACTATATAGCGCATTATGATGAAACCTGAAACATGATCAAAAATCCTTTTGTCATGTCAATGATATTTTTTGTTCAACTTTTTTTTTTAAAACTGTTTTAAAAAAAAAAAAAATAAAAAAATAAAAACATACGTGATTATTGAGTCAGGGGACAAAAAATGATTTTATAGCATGCTGTTCATGCGCTGCTATGAGTCACCCTCACCATCCTGTAACACATGGCGAGCACTTTGTACGTATACGTCATATGCCAGCTTATATCCATCAAATATCATCAACTTTAGGCACGAAATAAGTCTGACTTCAAGGTGACAGACAGGAGACAGACAGAGTGAGAGTATAAACAACCAGAAAAGAGTGAGTGACTATCCAGGATGGAACCTGGCGGGATAGTGATGAACAGCAAGAGTTGGTGAATTTCTAAGTATCTCTGAGCTAGCGTGCTAACACTATTCGGCTTGTTCTAAACTAAAGATCAAACTACACAGATTCGATCAAATACACGGATAGCACAGATCAGGTAAACAAACAAAAAGCGTCTTTTGTTGTTAATATAACTATTGACATTCCCAACAGTTTTGTCACGTTTATACTTTTTGTCACTATGCACTTGCTAGCTAGCTCAATCATTAGCATGACTCATTAGCCAGATTATTCTTGGAATCCGTATTTCCCAGTTGCCTAGTAACAGTGTTCTCTCTACTTAATTGGCGAGCGGACCGTGTCTTTTGAATGCCCTGAACATTATAAGAACATTGTGAAGCAGGCCATTGGGTTTGTTATTTTTTTCCCCCAGAAGATTGCAGGAACATTATTTTTGTAGCATCAGAGTCGAACCTTCTCAGAACACACTGCTGAATGATTACATCCTTCCTCTGTTAGCTGGGTAAGAGTAGATGAAATTATTACGAATGATTTCTTTGTCAAGATAATAAAATAGAATTATTAACATGGATTATCTCTAAATGCATTTAACACACACACACACACTGACACGTATTCATGGGAATATTTTTCACTTCTGCTTGGACACCTGGAGGTTCTTATTATTTATTACACTTTATACCAAAGCGCTGTTGGATTCTCGAATCAGAAGGTGTTTGTCACGATTTCCACTCGAGCTAGCGCTGTAGCATGTAGCGTGTTCGGAAACCTGAAGCACGAGCTCTAAACGAGCGCATGTTGTTTTTTGTTTTCAGTGACACTGACTTTGTTTACTTTTGACACGTGCATTTGTTATGGTTTAAGTCCTGTCTCCTCCCCTGTATTGTCATTGGTTGTTTCCCATGTGTCATCATTAGTCTCAGCTGTTTTGTGTTTCACCCCTGATTACGTTTGTTATTTAAACCCCTCGTGTATCTTGTACGTGGCGAAGTATTACGTGAGTTTTCCGTATACCAAGCGGTTGTTTCTCGGTTCATGTGTTATTGTTTCGATCTTGTTCTCGATTCCTGTTTTGCCTAATTTTTGCCTGTTTGCCAATCGCCTGACCCATTGAGTGCTTTTTGACCACGATATTGTCTCATGATTTGGATTTGTCTGCCTGCCTCTCTTTAATAAAAGCTCTTATCTGCACTTGCATCCGTCCTAACCTCCAATACGTGAAAGTATTGAGTAATTTTCTACAACAGCATTTCTGACAGTAGTTTCAGCCGTAACGTAAATGACAGGTTTATATTAATGCGCTCTTTATAATATGTTATCGTTTCTATACTAACAGCTCATTCACAGGGACTTGTAAGGAGGACACGTCAGATAATTTATGGATAAAGACAATGTGTTATTTTACAGACAAAAACGTATAATCGTTGACAAGGTATAGTTCTGTTAGGAGACGTTTACTTCATATTTTAGGAAGGAGTCTCCAGTGTCAGCGCAGTGTAACGGTCAGCAAGTTTTGCAACATGGGAAAGTGTTTCGGATAGAGGACTTTCTGGTTTCTCTGCTTTTTTGTTAACTTTAAGATAGAGAAGAAAGAGTGGCTGGTGAGTAAACGACGTTTATAGCTGCTGTAACGTAAGTCATAACAGGAAATAACTTTTCTCACAGACGTTCCATAACATTAAATATACAGTGCTGTGAAAATGTATTTGCCGCCTTCTTTGATTTCTTCGGTTTTTATGTATATTTCATACTAAATTGTTTCAGAAATGAAAACAATATCTAAGATAAAACAAAGGCAACCTGAGTAAACACAAAATACAGTTTTTAAATGATAATGTTATATATCAAGCAAAAAAAACCTCCTCCGATCTATGAAACTGCATTCATAATGGGGTTCAGCTGGACTAGATGCAATCAGGCCTGATTACTGCAAACCCTGTTCAATCAAATCAACACTTAAATAGAACTTTTTCAACAGCATGAAGTTGGTTAAAAGGTCTTACCCAGTAACACACTATGCCAAAATTGAAAGAAATTCCAGAAAAGATGAGGAAGAATGTGATTGAAATACATCAGTCTGGGAAGGGTTACAAAGCTATTTCAGAGGTTCAGAGGTGAGAGCCATTATCTCCAAATGGAAAAACTTTATACGGTAGTGAATCTTCCCAGAAGTGGCCGATCTTCCAAAATTCCTCCAAGAGCACAGGAACTACTCATCCAGCAAGTCACAAAAGAGCCAAGGACAACATCAAAGGACCTACAGACCTCTCTTGTATCAATAAAGGTCACCGTTCATGACTCCACTATCAGAGAGACACTGGGCAAAAATGGCATCCATAGAAGAGTGGCGAGGTGAAAACCACTGCTAACCCAGAAGACCATTAAGGCTCGTCTGAATTTTGCCAAAACACACCTTGATGATCCTCAAACCTTTTGGAAGAATGTTCTATGGACTGATGAGTCGAAAGTGGAACTGTTACATAGCATAGGAGCATAGGAGTAAATCCACCTCTGAATGGCTCAAAAAAACAATATCAAAGTTTTTGAGTGGCCTAGTCAAAGTCCTGACTTGAACCAATCGAGATGCCGTGGCAGGACCTTAAACGGACAGTTCATGCTCGAAAACCCTGCAGTGTGAGCTAATCTAAAGCAGGTCTACAAAGAAGAGTGGGCCAGAATTCCATCACAGCACTGTGAAACTGATCTGCAGTTATCGGAAGTGTTCGGTTGTAGTTATTGCTGTTAAAGGTGGCACAACCAGATTTTAAGTTTAAGGGGGCAGTTAGTTTTTCACATGGGTGAAAGGTGTAACAGTAAGTCAGCTTCGGATTGGGCCGTATCACACCACACAGATATGGTTTATTTTCCTATGACATAACCTACGAATGAATACGGCCTGTTATTTAACAAAGAACGGCATCTTATCTTTGATATGGTGACGTTTTCTGTTAGGAGCCGTTTATTTAACATTTATGGAGGAAGTCTGCAGTGTCAGTGTCACAGGGCCATGGGGGAGCCTGGAGCCTGGATGGGGTCAATCACACAGACATTCATATGCTACGGTAACGTCCCCAGGACGTATTATTTATTACTTTTATGTTGTCACAATGTTTTATTGCACTTAGAGATGTGGATATATATATTGTGTTATGTCTTTGCATGTTTTTCCCACCTCTTTTTCCTCTGTGGCTCCATCTACGCTTCTCGGCAGGTAGCTAACTGCCACCAGCTGGCCCTGAGTAACCGTCAGTAAGTTTACCTGCGCCATGTTGTTTTCGTACTACAGTGGCTGTGTTGAAGCCCTTTTTTTTCTTGTGTATTGACGGTTGTGATCTTAAATTCTTGCCGCTAGTGAGCATTTAACTTAGACTAGTAGTTTATGTTAAATTGTGCTACGGAAGCTGTAGGAAGGTGGATGCCATTTTGTTTCTATTTCTCTGTTTTCTCCTGTTTTTGGCCAGCCAGGGAATTAGTGTATATTTCTGTTGTTTTCCTTTCGATAGTTTAGCTACGATTTTCCTACTGGACTAGGTAGCGGGTTTATGTTGGTTGTTTTGGCCGTTCCCCCTCCTGAAGTGACTCACTTCCGTTCTGAGGTCCTATTTGGGTCTTTGTTATATTTCGTATGACCGTCAATAAATGAACTAAACAGTAAAGTCGTTGTCTGCATTGCTGGGACAGGGGACAGACCATCACTCACTACACCATTCTTCTTTTACTCCTCTCTGGCAACCTCTCAAGACTTAGTTGCAGGGGAGGACGATACACTACGGATAATTTGGAAATTCCAATCAGTCTACAGCGCATGTCTTTTGAATGGGGGAGGAAACCCCAGAAGCAAACTCTGCGCACACAGGGTGGGGTGGTGGGATTCGAACCCCCAACCCCAGAGGTGTTCACGCATTAACCTTGATTTCCATTGCGCCACTCAGGAACTCTTCTCTCGGTATAAATTGGCAGCTTGTACCAAAGAAGCTCAGCATGGTTTAGTGAAGAGTCAGTGTTATTTCATCCTTCTCTAATCTTTCCCCCCTGCACACTCAAGCCAGCAGAAACCTGAGCTCCACTGCAATGACCGTAATAAAAGTCTTCAGTATTGACATTTTCACCTAAAGGATACATGATATAGCCTATTTTTTTTATTTATTTTTTTTTAAAAAAAACCTCCGCACTTTTACATCATTTTATGCAAACGTGCATTAACAAAAATTTGCAAGCACATTGCAGTTAAATGGTCGACCTTTGAATTCAACTCAGCACATTCGGTAACCAAGAAACTGCTTCCAGCCAATCTGTGTTCAAACCTGAGGAACGGAGAGACTGTGCATTAACATGCTTCCTGCTGAGCGGTACCAGCCTGAACCAGGCTTTCCGACAGCTTGCACGATCATTAATAATTTGCAAGACGCATCATCATGAACCATCTTCCGACTCTTCTTGGCTGATTTTCGATGAGCAGAACACTCACTGGGATAACCTTACAGAGCCGGTGGCTACATTCCAAATGAATGGAGAACGCAAATTTACATTCAGAACCACTCTCATTAAAGACAAGATGATAATAGATTTCTTTTAAGAGAGAATGAATCACATCAAGCGCTTTTATTAAATTAGTCATCAAAATTCTTGCTTCCAGAGTCCATCCACTCCTCTGGAACTTAGGGAAGCTCAGACCTTTGGCATTTTTAAAGCTTAAGACTTACTTTTTTAAACTTGCATTCGACTGCTGATGTCTACTTTTATTATTATTTTTATTATTAACTTTTATCCTTATTATTTTTTCAGTGTACTGCTTATTTTGTGTACAGCGCTTTGAGAAGCTGCTTTTAAAGGCGCTCTATAAAATAAAGTTTATTATTATTATTATTATCTGTCCAATTTCTATACCTCTTATCCTACACAGGGTCGCGGGGAGCATGGAGCCTATCCCAGGGAACTCGGGGCACGAGGATGGGGACACCCTAGACGGGGTGCTAAACCATCGCAGGGCACAATCATACACATTCACGCACTACAGATAATCTGGAAATGCCAATCAGCCAACAAGTCATGTTTTTGGACTGGGGGAGGAAACCGGAGTACCGAGAGGAAACCCCCAAACTGTCTGACTGACTGAGTCTCACTGTTGAAATGCTAGGAGTCTAGCTAGCTGAACTTCAATCATTACCCTTAGCTAGCATGCAGTAAACAATACCAGGAACATTCTGTGATATACAGTACAATACACGCATCTGCTGTGTTTGTTCGCAAACTAGCGTCAAATATTATCGAAGCTAATAACTTATGTTAATAGTTAATAGACAATTTAGTCCCTACATACTGTAAATGACTGCCTTGCTGCTCTTGAAATGCCTTTGAAACTTGTTCGACAAATGCTATGTAGCCGATGATTTTTTTGTTGTTGTTTAATTTAATGGAATTGAATTAGATTTTTTTTGTTTAAATGTGTTGCATGTTATTTTGGATATAGAGTAAGACTTAATGAAACAATTTCAGCCATAGAACAGGCAAAGAAGACCAACCACAGCTATCATAAATATTGTACTAAAAAATATTGAAATTTGTCCGGTTATTGAAAGAAAAAAAAAAATGCAATGAGCCATTCGGGAGTCGAAAGAGTCGACTCATGGGTGAGCTGAACCAAATGATCTGACTCACTCACTATTTGGGCAGGTGCAGCTTTGGTTTTATCTATCGGAATTTGATTGGCTTATAAAAACTGGATGTTCCAGAGACTCTCGGAACTCATTCTGGTGCATGAAGATAAGAGTTTTGCCCCAGGAGTGAAGCCTTATTTATTCGAGCCTGTTCATGCTGCCGGGAACGGAGGTGGTGATGACTCAGATGCTGAGGTCAAAGTTTCTCCTGCAAGCATCTGCCTGTTTTTTTCCCCAGCCGCACCTCTCACAGTGACGTAGTCAAAAACCAAACACCATCATGCACAATCTAAAGAAAGGAACGTGAGCTACGGGTGTAAAAGAAGGCCGATTTTGATTTGAGCTTGTCTTTCGATCGCTTTTGGTTGTTAAATTTGGCTGAAAACAATCATTTTCTCAACAGTTCATACATTTCAAATTCCTAACCAACTTCAGCTTGCGTCAAGTCCTTTCGTTCTCACAATCAAGCTGGCAACTTATTTCACCTAACCTTACTGCATGGTCATGAATGATTGCCCTGATCTGCATTTAAATTAAACCTTAAATTAAACATTCTTAGCATAATAGATCCTGAGCAAAATTCCTATTTTGTTAACATTAAATATTCATAAATCAACCATTTGATGGATGAATGAGTGAAAAGGCCAAAAATATTTACTAAGGAAAGTCCCCAGAACCTGCTAAAGAGTTGGTCAATTTTTCTTCCATGTCAGGCTTGGGATAAGGTGAGCAAAAATAGCCTAAGAATTAATATTTATTGTAAAAACTTACAATGAACTGCAATGACTTATTGTTCCAGCGTTACTTCCTTTACTGCTGGATTTCTTGATGACCATGACCAATGACTACTCTTTTCTTTAAGAAAAACGTTCTAATCTATTGTTTTCTATTCTAATACAATAATTCTTTGTATTCATAAATGCTTCTTCGTATGGCATCATTTAGCAACTTTTTGAGTTTTGAGCATGCTTTAGCTACTTTCTCCTGAAAAGAGTTGGAAACACAGCTCCCAAAATACAACCCCTACCTTCTCCAAGCTTAAAATACAACATACAGTCCTCTCTGCCAAGTCATTTGTTTGTGCTATACACCAAAGACATCTTTTGGTTTGAGATCAAAAGATGGATATGACACAAGAGATTAGGATTAATTTTATTTCCCGGTATTTACATGTACATGTGTTGTGTTGAACAACAGAAAACATAGAACCGTTTCTTCTACCATCACGAGTTTCATCATCCATTAAGATTAGTGAGCCTGTTCCAGAAGCAGCCATGCAAGCCCAAGCCATGACACGACCTCCACCATGTTTCACAGATGAGCTTGTATGGTCTGGATCATGAGCAGATCCTTTCTTTCTCAAACAAATGCAGTCTTCACAGGTGAAACTGAAGGCTAAAACCAAGAGATGATGTTCAGAGCTATTTATTGTTTCAATCTATCAATCTATCAGGACATACCTGGGTAACAAGAAACACCTGTCAGTCAGTCACATGTTCCAGTATTTGTGCTCACCTACAAATTGGGTGGTATGATACAAAATGTGCTATGTTCTATGTTGTTTAACACATCTTCATATAATACATACAAGGAAATAAAAGCCAAAATCCTTAACTCTCTTCTCATATTCATCTTTTGATCTCAAACACAAATGACTTCACTCTACAGCAAAAAAAAAAAAAAAGAACTGTCCTTGCCGTTCCAATAGTTTCGGAAGGGACTGTACCCCGTTGACTTAAAACAATACATGACTTAACGCTGAGAGAAAACTGATTCTGTGATTGACGTTTTATCCTCCAATGTTGGAGTATTTATTGGTACTATTTCCTCTCAGATAGTCCATTCGAATTATTTATAAAGTGTTTTAGAAAGAATTCCGAGAGCTCTTTGCCAATAAAAACTATTTCAGAGCCGTACCCATGACCAGAACATGACCTTTCTGGGATTCAAGCCCTGTCCACCAATTCTCTGGTTGCATCACTCATAAGCAAATGAATCAAAAGAGAACCTGAAGATGCAGATGTTAAATTTTACACCCATGTCTTGCCCTTGTATTAGTGCATCATTTCACCTGGATACTGCAGATTTGCTCCTATGAGCTGCTCCGGTTATCATAAAGACTGTCCCAAGACTCTTAGGAGTCCATTTGAGTGTGGTTCCTCTCAAGGTTTTTCCTTTTTTCTTGCATTTCTCAACTGCATTTGGCTTGTTCATTGGAAAATCGAACTCTGTATCCGGATTTCTGTACCGCAGATTTCTGACAATTTCTATCGTTAAATCAAACTGAATTGAGGTTACCGCTCTGGTCGTGCAATAATTCCCCCCCAAAAAAAAAAATCCTTTATTTAAGATTCAGCCTACACAGGTTCAGGAAATAAGCTTGCACAGATAATAAAATCTCTGCAATGTTACATAAGGTCAGATTCCTCTTGTTCAGTTCCACCGGGTGCTCCTTTCACAAACAACCCACCGTTTTATAATCAGAGAAAAATGGCTCGCCAACCTCACCACAGTTACACACTATTTGAAATCTCACTAGTCATTTCACCCTTGACAGGTTTTGTTCCATGGCGAATAACGTATGACAGACTGAGTAATTCAATTAGAGGGAAAAGCACTAGAGACCTAATTGAATTGTATGGATCTTAGATGGGACTGATTTTGTTACACGTAATAAGCGGCAGAGTGAGAAAATGTCAGTAAGGGAAAATCAAAAACGAACGCATCGAGTGAACTGTAAGCAACAGTTTAGTCGACAAGTCACTAATGCATTTTGTGTAGCTGTATCTGTAATAACAGACCGAGCTGGTTAATGCATCATGGCATGGGGTTGTGTTGACGATGGCAGCAATTATACGTACATACAAAAGTTCAGTCAGCGGTCACACAGAAACCTGGTGTTAATTACAAGTGTGATGAGGCTGGGGGAAACATCTGAACAAATAATATGTAGTCATTTTGGATCAAGGTATAATTATAGCTGGAAAAAAAGAAGCACCTACAGTACATTAGGATTTCCTGTACTACTAGAAGAAAATACTAATAATACTGTCAGTCAGGGAAGTGCTTGAATTCACCACACCATGTCAAATCTTATATTACACACTGTTTACTGCTCGATTCTGATTGGTCAGGAGGTGTTTATTCATTTTCTATAACAGCAGCTCTGACAAGACAATAATTCCAGCCTCAAGGAATATCAATTTTATATTAACGAACTCACTTGAATACTTCAGCATTTCTATAGTAAGGGCTCCTTCAGAGAGATTTGTAGAACTGTTTATTTAGCATTTTTTGGAAGGAGTCTCCAGTGTCAGCACTTTGTAACAGTCAGAGGTAAAGCTGTAACGTAATGCTTTCAGACACTGGACACAAGATCACTGTAATACACGAGAGCCCCATTAAGTTATGTGAACTTAGTTCTTTTCTCCAACTGTCCAGACGAGTTTTAGATCTTGAACTCAAGTTTATAAGTTTTCAAGAAAAAACGAAACTCAAAGTAACCCATTGTTTTGACTTGGAAAACTTGTCAAACGTAACTTTTTGAGTTGAAACAAAGGTTATCTTCAAGTTGAGTTAGCTAACATTTTTTGCACATTTTTTGCACTTGCGCTTCTAAGGTTAACCACCTGAAATGTTTTACACTGATGTGCTTTTTTGTCTTATTAACTTCCAAGGCAGAAAGAAAGAAGCTTGGTGACAGAACAACTGTTTAGAGCTAGTGTAACATAAGTGATAGCAGGAAGTACCTTGTCTCAAGGACGTACCATAGCATTATATGTAGCTGTAAATGGTTAAAAAGTATAACCGTTCATTCTTTAATAAATACGAAGTGTAAATGTTGTCTAATTGCTGTGGTATAAGCAAATGAAGCACTTGAGTGCTGCCTCAAAGTTGGGAGCGTTATGCGTTTTGAGATGCTTTTCTGCTCAGCACGGACGTAAAGACTGATTATTTGGAGTTAAAGTAGCCTTCCTGGGAGCTCGAACCAGACTGGCTATTCTCCTCTGGCCTCTTTCATCAACGTTTTGTTGTTTTGTTTTTCCCACCATTTTCTGTAAACTTTATATACTGTTGTGTGTGAAAATGCCAGGAGATCAGCAGTTTCTGAAATACTCAAGCCAGCCCATCTGGCACCAACAATAAAGCCACGATCAAAGTGGCTTATTTTAACATTTGATATGAACATTAATTGAAGCTCTTGACCTGAATCTGCATGACTTTTCGGATGGCACCGGTGCCACACGATCGGCTGATTGGCTAATCGCATGAATGTGCAGCGGTAATAACATGGTTGAGTGCATATCACATTATATCGACAATACTCGTGAGAATTTGACAGGAATATGTATGAACGTTATTCAAATTTCTTAGCGTAATCACAGACCGAACCACAATCTGGTGTGATTTCACACCCGAAATCACATCAATCATACTGACAATATTCTTGAGAATTTCCTGTGAACACAAGTAAGAATGACTTTAACTGTGCCTCATGCTAATCATTAAGACTAAGATTCATGCAGATGAATCGACTGACGAACGAAAACGGCACTTCGCTTCGATTTTAGACACATGTTCGCAGATCTCAATAGCTCAGGGTTCATTGAAATCTCTGGCTGTCAGACAAATACTGGCTGCGCAGTGCTCATTATACCGGGTCACCAGACTCAGTCATCAGAGCGGCTCCCAGGTTAGCATGGCAACTGATGTGGTTGCTAAAAGCACGGCCACGTAGCTGTCGCTGACGTGGAGCTTCACAGCAGGATCGTGCCAAGCTGAATCACATGCTTCTGAGAAATTTGACCCTGCGCAAAACGGATCAGTGCCAAACTGAATTTAATGCAAACACCTGCTGAGGTCACGATTAGTATATAGAACATTTAATGCAGCACACGATTGCATACAATTCCTTGCATATTCAATTAAGGCATGGAACTTATTGCAAATGTGTACGCAATCCCTTTTAAAGCCCTCGAAGAGGCATATGAGAAGGCATCGCCGTGGCAGAGATATTGCACTACAGCATTGAAAAAGGTTCACGGCGATCCTAATGTTCTATTGAGCGTCCAGATAGACATCTTCCTTCACCCCACAGGGAGGGAAAAAAAACAGAGCAACAGCATCTGGACTGCGCATAGGTAATGAGATCCCAGGCTCTCCTGGTGAGCATATTACTGTCTCCACTTGGACTGCCACCTTAGGCCACATTCTTATTTCCTCCTTCTCTTCTCCATTATGCTTTCTGCTTCCCTCAAATAAAACTGTCTTTCCTTCTCTCTTCCTCTCTCACTTTCTGCTAACAGGAACAGTAGTGAGATCACACTCTCAGGGGAAGGCGTCGTCACAGTCATGTGATTAGGCCCATACTTTTGTCTGTTGTGCGTAACAAGGAGATATTTTGAATTACACTGGGCACACATTACTCTAATCTCATCCCACATGAAAATGAATGATGTAGTCCAACGTTGTTATTGTCATCATTATTAGCTACACTCTGTGGTGCAGCTGAACTGTTCCACCACTGAGGGACGGTTAGTGTGAAGGTTCTGGAAAGGGACCTTGAGCCACGCTGAATAGGAACTACTAAGCGTAGGTCGTTAACCCATCGCAGATTGCGTGAGGGAACGTAAGCCTTCAGGAGTGTGTTGAGGTAGCTTATCCTATACAGGGTCATGGGTCCTGGAACATATCCCAGGGGACTCGGGGCACAAGGTGGGGGACACCCTGGACGGGGTGCAAACCCATCGTAGACCACACACACACCCATCCACACACTATGGATAATTTAGAGATGCACCCTGGAGGTGCACGGCGAACCCCCATGACAATAGTAGAAGAGTTTTTACTACTTGAAGGCTTTAAAAGTAGAATCTAAAAGTCCATCCTTTGCTGTGGCTCTGGAGGTAGGAAATCAAGTATTTGAGCTGCTCGTGTGACTTGGCTGTATGCAGCTCCAGTTAAAGCGAGACGTTACATTGAGCGTCCCAAAAATAGCAAAGTTAATAGTTGTGAGGAAATTCGGCAGTGAAATATGATCAATTCAGCTCATCGTTATATTTGCTCACACACACACAACCTTTACAGCTGTTACTGCTCACCTAGCAGCCGTAAGAGGCTCTTCTGAAATGCAAGCACAAACACAAACATAAGAGAAATGACACTCTGAAGCCTGTGTTGGCAGGAACTGGGCGTAAAATGGCACAAAAACAAAGAATCCTAATGCATGTTTGTTTTTCCAGCACACACATCGTCCACACTCACATACACATTCACAGATGATGCAACAGAGCAGTGAGATATCAACGCTGTATCCAGCTGGATGTGGGGAAAACGTGACGAGCATAAGGACGTACGTGTGTGTGTGTGTGTGTGTGTGTGAGCATGACGTAAAGATACCTAATGCAACTCCACAGAAAAAATGATAAGAAGGAGAAAAGAAAGTAGCTCTGACACCATGCCAGTAAATAAATAAATAAATAAATAAATAAATAAATAAATAAATGGGCTTGGGATTATGACCTAACGATATTTCTTACCAAGAGAAAAGATCAATCAATCATACAAACAGCAGAATGGAAGAAACCGCAAATGACAGCCAGTTCTTTAAATCATCGCTGGTTCCACAACATGTGCAGGTCTGTTAATCTTAATCAAAAGTGATGGAGGACCGTCTGGCTGCGTAGGCAGGGGAGAAAAAAAAAACCAAAAACACACAACCGGATTTATAAAAAAAAAAAAGGTTGGAAAGTACACCTGTCATTCGATCCTGAGCTCTTACTGACAGCTCCTGATTGCACTGCTGAACAGATGACGCTTAGCATGCCACTTCCTGTTAAAATACCGCCGCTGCCCACATTTCACCTGACTACCTTTGGGCTTTGGGGAAACTTTGACTGACAGCAGGCTTGGAAGCAGTATTCTTATTGACAGCTGGAGGAAGACAAAAGAACATGTCGACTACGATAAAGCAATGCATTTCAGACTAGTGGTAATGAAACAAAGCGAGTGGACTTTAGTTAGTTTTCTACGCCTCGTTTTTTTTTTGTGGTGATTTTTTTTCTTAAGATTAAAGCTGCAGGATTTCGTGGAGTGCATTGAGATTGGGATCCAAAAAAAAAGTCACAGGAATGGGCATTCAGACAAAAAAAAAAGTATGAGAACTGGCCAAGACCAAATTAGGGAGAAAACTTGTGATTAAAAGTTAATGACTACACAGATCAGACATAACATTAAAACCACTGACAAGTGAAGTGAATAATTGATTATCTTGCGACAATGCCACCTGTCAAGGGGTGGGATATATTAGGCAGCAATTGAACAGTCAGTTGTCGAAGCTGATGTGTTGGAAGTAGGAAAAATGGGCAAGTGTAGCGTGAGGATCTGAGCAACACTGACGAGGACCAAATTGTGATGGCTAGACGACTGGGTCAGAGCCTCTCCACAATGGCAGGTCTTGTGGGGTGTTCCCGGTATGCAGTGGCTGGTACCTACCAAAAATGGTCCAAGGAAGGACAACCGGTGAACCGGCGAGAGGGTCATGCCTGACTTGCTGCGTATGGGGCTGCGTAGCCACAGAACTGGACCAGGAAGCAATGGAAGAACGTATGCAACCCTTCATGGCACTGGTAGTCCCTAATGTCAGAGTCCTCTTTCAGCAGAATAATGCGCCCTGCCTCACTGCAAAAATTGTTCAGGAACGGTTTGAGGAACGTGACAAAGAGTTCAAGGTGTTGACCTGACCTCCAAATTCCCCAGATCTCAAAACAATCGAGCATCTGTGGGATGTGCTGGATAAACACGTCGCAACTTACAGGACCTGCCGCTAACGTCTTGATCCCACATGACCACAGCACACCTTCACAGGTCTTGTGTAGTCCATTGCCTCGACAGGTCAGACCTGTTCTGGTGGCACAAGGGGGACCTACACAATATTAGCCAGGTGTTTTTATGTAATGGCTGGTCGGTGTAAAACAGTATGTTTTTCTAAAAATGAATGGACGGAGAAGTACGTGTTGAGTGTCCTCACGTCAAATTCAAAACAAATGGTGTCTCATCTGTTCAGAGTGTATGGCGCTAATCAAAAACCGTAACAAAATATAACAACTTCTTTTATAGCCAGAAACGAATCATTAACGGTTAAGTATTAAAAGGTAACTGTTGTCACCACTCGCTTATGTTATTTTTATATCCGAACCTTTGCAAAGCTATTGCACATGCCATTATATGCTATTATTTAGCATGTAATATTTATTCTATATATATATATATTATATATATATATATATAATATCCTATTCTTCTATAAATCCCTTCCTCAAAAGTTAATAATGCACACATGTTAATGAAACCATGAGATACTAAACTATGCTGCAGATTTAGAACAAACAGTCTGTTATCTTGAGAAACCGCTACTATACGGCACATTGCAAATGTCCTTGATGATTTCCAGCCACGTTAACATCATTCCATTCGTCTGCTTACCTCCTCAAGAGCCCAGAGAGAATCCACTAACGGTTTGATCTTCTTTTCACCGTAGAGCGAAAGCAGACTGTTGACGGCGGCCTTCACTCGGCTGCAGCCGCCCTGCTTAAAGAGGAGGCTGAGCAGCGAAAATCCAGCCATGACTTTGTTTTCTTCGTACAGTTTGATGGGGTTCACCTTCTCCACCTGCCACCACTGGAGATGAAGAGACAAATTGGCATTCGATGAGAAGTTAAGTTGCGTCGGGAAAAAAAAGGATGGTGTTTAAATCGACTGAACGAGGAATAAACGACAGTCCGGGTAGCACTTACAGATTTGGCGAAGGTGAAGAAACTTTTCGTCTCGCCTGTCACCATGTTTGAAGAACCTACAAGCATTGAAGTAAATCACAAAGTTATAGCCTGAGATAAAACTCCTGCTTTGGGGAAATAACAGATACACCGTTTTACCGTTTACATGGACAACAATAATCCGATATTAACGCGATTAAGACGATACTCTGATTAAGAAACTAGCATGTAAACAGTGATTATTGATGACCTTAATCCGACTAAAGTCATACTCAAAGTAAACACAAAATTTGTACTCCTGTTTTAGTCGCATTATCGACGTGCATTACAGACATGTACACACCTTAATCACATTATTAACGTCGTGTGGGAATTTTCACCGCATTTAGCGACAGGACACGATCACACACGGCAATGCTCAACCGTTTGACGGCAAACAAGAGAGCACGGCTGTGTCCCAAACCGCATACTTACCTACTATATAGTAGGTGAAATACATGTATCTCTATATACTATATAATAGGTAAGTATGCGGTTTGGGACGCAGCCCACGGCTTCAAGCAGTCGTCTATTTGCACGTACAGCATGACAAATAATTAACTGCACTTGAAGCTTCCATAAAATTAAAAATGAAACACCCAAAACTGTATACGGTTCCATAACGAAGACCAACTGTATGTCGATACGCGAAATTCTGGAGGGAACGTCGGACGGCGTGGCGTGGGGATGTAATGACGTGTGCTGTTAATCGCTCTATGTTCTATAACATGTAAAACATGAACATGAAAGGAGTATTCTAAAAGCGACTCATGTAAACACCTTAATCAGAATATTGTCTTATTCAGAATAAGATCAATAATTAGATTACTGCTGTCCATGTAAACGTACAGCATAATGAATTCATTTGCGATGCAGCGATATGTGTTTGTCAGACCTGACAGCTTCCTCGCCAATTAAAAGGTCCACGCTACAACATAAAATTCAGGGATTATTCATTATTAACTACTAACATTCTGTGAATTAACTACCATTTTGTCCTTATACGCTGCATGTAGTTCGTTTCAAACCAGAGCCAAAGGGTTAGAAATTCAGACCTCTGATTCAGCAGGAGGTCTTAATCATTAATCTTTTTTTTTTCTTCCCTTATGCATGAACCTTAACACTGTATTTCTATTCTAATCATCATTACTGGACCACACACGGATAACGGATGCTTTAATATGTCCAGAAGTAAAATGGCAAAGTTTGTTTTTATCATCGGTTAATAAAGAATATTCGTTGCAATTGGATCTATCTTTGTCAAATGGTAGTCGATGTCATTTTGAACTCTTTTCCTTTTCCGGGATATAAATGACACAGTGGATTGCAAAGGTTTTCCCACCCTTAGGACAAAATAAAAAAGAAGGACTATTATTTCTTGCAGCGAGACCTTTAGTGTGTTCATTTTCACTAGTAAAAGTAACAAAGATTGTCCATTGACGAATATTAACACGTTAGTTTTAAAAAATAAACAAAATGATATGGGTACAAAAATGTGCATTTCCCATTCTGAACATGAAATACATATTCGCCAATAATTTTCTTCCATAACGACAGACCAGATTTCGGATCCTCAGCCAATTATTGGCAAACATTTTGCCACTCTTGCTGGCGTAGTTCTTACAACTCTGCCTTCAGATCAGTTCCAACGAGCCAGAAGCTTACAGCAAAACTAACTGTTTGACTTTTGGTTCTTTTCAAACTATGCTTTCGGTGAATTTGCTTTACATTTTGGATTGTTAATCATTTTGCAGGATACACACACGCATTTCCTTTTTAACCACCCCCCCTGCCCTCTATATTTTTTTTCATTTCTTCCACCCAATAACCATGGAGGACGAAAACGTTTGCACTCAAACGCATTTCCGATTTACCGAAAATACCAACCGTAAAGGATGTAAGTCCCGAGGGGCTTCAGGAGACTCAAACCTTTCCCTGTGTTCTCCCCACACAGACAATCGAGAACAATGTCCACTCCTTCAGGGGAGATCCTAAGCGAGAGAAGGGATTATCATTACTGTTTAGTCAATCATTTTACCAAGGAATGCATCCAGATCGCTACTGATATACCGTGCTCATTTTTCCAAAAAATCTGTGCTAAAATGTCGCAACACCAACATTCGACACCACATTCTACTATGTGACGTGAAACTAGAATACTCTGTTATGCTAATAAACAAACAACACAAATATCCAGAGGAGGAACTACAGCAGTATCAGCGAGCGTTGTCGTTGAAAAATATCCACGAAGCAGGAGAAGTGAAGCGAGTGTCCAGAGAAACTGTCGCGCAAGATAGAGAGTGTTTCACTTCTGCGAGCACTGAGCACCTAGACACATGCACATCCTTTTCCCTTTGCTCTCCAGAGTCTACACTTTACGAGTTGAGGCGCGATTCATGACTCAATGCGCTAAGTTTTAATGACTACGCTCCCTGATACTGCTCTCTCTATTTGAAGATGCGGTTTAAATGTCAGCACATCCAACAGCTCACAGCAGCAACCGATATTACCAGAGCTAAACAACATGTCCGTGATTAACCCTAGGTAGGTAGGTTACTTGTATCTGTATTAGTATGAGTATAAATGAAAAAATAAATACATCTGAAAACAACAGTGTCAACGCATGTTTAATTTTATCCTAAATGATGTTGGTCTTCTATTCATTATACTTCTACATAGTTTGGGTTTCAGTCTGCAGCAATCAGCCTTTCCCATGGAAAGGGAACTATTGACTAATGACTAAACAAGAGGCAGAAATTCGACATGATCAAGACCGAACAGTTTTCAATGCTGAGTCCGACAAACAAGACAAGCTGAAAGGCATGAGAACCATGTCATTAAGATGGAGTGGTCCCAAGGCCTTTTTCTTTTCTGCTCGGCTGTTCTGGCTTGGACCGCCTGCATTGTGGCCTTGTGATGCAAAGAGTCTCACCTATTATAAGGACCGACTTGAAAGAGCAATTTAATTTTGCTTTTCTCCTGATCCTGAGAGGAATGTGGGGCGACGGAGATGAAAGGAGTATTAATCTCCGCTCTCCTACTCGTTTTACTTTGGTTTATTAGCACTCGAATGTGCACAAGGGCTTTACTGGAGCGATATCAATCAGCACGTGAAGCTGAGCGTGGATCTCAGGGTGTTCATATTGATTGGATGGAGCGCTAATGTTACACTAAAACTGAATCGCTCTATGCTTGCTGCGTGTTTGGCAGATCAGAAATGACTCTGAAATGAACAGATTTGTTGAATTACTGCCAATATGCGAAGTAAGACGATTCAGAGGGAAACCTGGCCAACATGACGTTATTCTTCTGCAATCTGAAATTACGTTAAGTAATATCTAGGGAAAGTCTACTGTGGGGCAAGGGCTCAAGGCCTCTGTGTGTGTGTGTTTGAATGAGTGTTCTGGTGCCCCTCCTTCTATTAAAGCACTACAGTCGAGCGGAGTGTTGCCATGGGGACGGCAGCCACACAGATCCAGAGAAGGTAAACGTCTGCCTCCTCAGACCAGCGCTGTCCTCCGAGCGTGACTCACATTATCATATCCTGATCATTCACACACTCCATTCCTTTCTAAGCGCACCATCTTTTGCCTCACGTCGCATCTTTAACGTACCTACACGCAACCAAATCCTTGGAAAAACCGTCGAATTGGAGAACACACATTAAAATGGGCCACAAATCATCTTTGGTTTAAAATCGGTCCACACAACATACACGCATAGACGTCGGTCTGCTTACTTTCGAACTTCTGCTACGTAGTCGAGGTTTCTGTCGAACAGGTGCGTGACGGAGTGCCGAATGGCTTCGTGTTTGAAGGGAGAGGCCGTGCCGAACACTGTGACGCTGGGGACGGTGGCGCACAGCTGAGCAACAGCTTGACCCTGAAAACAAAACATACATAAATAAACAGGAGAGGGCTTCGGCATTAAAACTGTCACCGAGGAAAATTGGAAATAATACAACACGAGAAACTCGGCGTGTGCAATATTGAAAATGACGACGGTGGTATAATTTAATTAAGCGTTCATATGTTCATACAACTAATACAGCACATCCTTGACAGAAGTGATTTGATTTTCTGCACAGCAATATTAAATTATGCATTGGGAGTATGTGGAACAACACAGGACACAGCAGGACTGTGTCCAAACATCAGTTCTGTCAACATCCACACAGTGACTTTTCTTACAAAAATCTTTCATTGATATTTTGCATGAATGTAGCTTTTTTACTTTTATTAAATAAACACTCTCATACCACAGTGCTGTTTATTTCTCAGTCCTGATTGGATAGAAATGTGTTATTATTTAAGAATAAAAGAGATATAGTCATTGAGATGGTGAGATTTTCTGTGAGGAGATGTTTATTCAACTTTTCTGGAAGGAGTCTCTAGTGTAAGCACTATTTTAAAAACGTATTAACTTCAAGAGAACATGAAGGAACAGCTGCTATAGCTTAAGTGAATACAGGAACTTGTTTCGTGGATGTTCTACATCCTTAACTGTATCTATAAGTGGATTAAAAAAGTATGATGGCATTCTTTGATACACAGAAAACTGTAATTGTTGCCAAATTGCTGTTATAATAGGAATAAAACATTTTATGGTTTATTGCTTACACAATAACTATAAAACACTGCAATAGTGATATTCTTATATAAAAGTTTTTCTTGGATGTGCTTCAGTATGTTCCCATAACCACCAAGAACTATGTCATAAGCCTAAAATATTAAAATAATAAGATCCTAGTATTAAAGTGTTTTTTTTCCCCCTCCTCTGGTGCTGTTTTTATGTCCTCATACCCATAACCCCAGGCTGAAAGGCTTACCACTCCTCCCCCTGCTGAGTGAATTAATACAGACATCCCCTCCCGGAGATTGGCCACTTCAAACAGCATCATGTACGCAGCCACAAAGTTCATAGAGAAAGCAGCAGCCTCTGGGAAAGTCATCTCATCAGGTATTTTATAAACCCAATCCTGCAGCGTGCACACCACCTCGGCCCAAGCATTGTAGTTTGTAAAGGCCATTACCCGGTCGCCGATCTGAAAGCACACCGTAAAAAAATGTACACTTATCTAGAAGGAAGTCAGAGAAAAATGGGAGGGAATGAGTTAATGATATCTCATTTGCATAACCGTCTAAAATCGAATCTATTATAAAAGGGGTTCTCTACATAAAATGTTTCAGGGTTCTCAAAGAGGGCCGACCCAAGCACCCTTAAGGGAGTGTATTCATTATTAGAAATGGTGTAGTTTTTAGGTGGTTTCATCCATCCATCCATTTTCCATACAACACTGGGTGGCCAGAGGAACGTGGAGTCTATCCCAGGGAACACTCAGGGGACAATCTGGACAGGGTGCCAACCCATTACATTCCAGACAAGTTGGAAATGCCAATCAGCCTACAACACATCAGTCTTTGGACTGGGCAGGAAACCGCTGAAGCACGGGGAGAACATACAAGCTCCGCACACGCAGGGCCGAGGCAGGATTCGAACCCCCGAACCAGGAGGTGCGAGGCAACATCCACCATGCAATAATATAAACAGTAATAATGTTTAACAGTGTGCAGATCTTTGGTCGTTATAAGCTACCGATGTTACAAGGAATAAACATGGATGTTGAACGATCATGGTGGTTGGCTGATCATTTAATGGAACTAATCTAAAGTGGCATGTTGTACCAATATATGCAACACACACAGTTCCCCGAGGGTTCTTTGGATAGTTAAGAGCTCCTAAAGCTTCCTAAAGGGGTACTTGAAATCCTCTATAGATAACCCTCTGATAAGGTACTGTCTCTGATACATCTCCTGCCGTGATCCTTAAAATGGTTCTGGTAGAAAGACAAGCCAAAGAACTCTTAAGGGTTGCAGTCAGATTTAACCATATACGTCACATCCTATCAGCTTCAGTAAAGACTTTTATCCTAAGCATAAATGTTCTCATTTTCTATGAAAGAAAGAAAGATCTCTATATCGTTAGGTATATTTAGCTATATAGGTTTCTAGTTAGATACATACAGTACGAGTGTGCACGAAAGTGTACAATCATGCCACGTACCTCAAAGCCTTTAGTATTTTCTCCCACAGCTTCCACTATTCCAGAACATTCAAATCCAGGTACTAGAGGGGTTTTTGGAGGACTATCAATGTTTCCTTGACGTACCATGAGATCGAGGAAATTCAAGCCGCTGCAAAAATTCATATATTACAATCATATATTTTGATTACAACGAGATTTGTCTTTTTTCATGCTGGGTGAACAAAATGGTGCTGATGACTGTTTCCTTTTTTTTTTTTTTCTTTTTCTTTAACAGCCACAGTGCAATCCCTCACACACGGCTATCCTCTCTATATCTACTCATTTATATCTCCAGCCCATTTTATCCAAAAGGTAACAATATAGCCTACTAAAACTGAAATGGCTCATATGAATCAGCATGTTCCAACATCTTTGCAATTGTGCCTGTTAAAAAAGATTCAGAAATTCAACTATTCAGAAATGATGACATGATTCTTCTCATCTCCATTTATCCTTAAACACCTGTTCATTATGACAGTTTTATTGCAACATGTTGCTATAAAACACACAGTCATATTCAACATCTCCCAAACACATTTTAAAAACATAAACAATATATATATATTTTTTAAAGAAGAAGAAGAAGAAGAAAGGGGGGGAAAGGATGATTAAACATGCTGTACCATGCTTTAACCCGAATTTTGACTTCTCCTTCTTGGGGTTCAGGCATGGCTTTCTTGGTCACTTTGAGTTTGTTTAGACCTCCAAAGCCTGAAAGCAGCACGGCGCGCATTTCCTTTGAATCTGGCGCATTAACGGTGCTCTCCGGCTCTTTAGCTCCGTTCTTCTCGATCATCTGCTCGGTTTCCTCCGCTGTCTCTGTTCCCTCCTTCGCCATCTCTGCCGGTATAGCGGTCCTCACGATGCTCCTCCAGCAGGTCTGGCGCGACTTCAACTCTGCCCGGAGAGTAGCGGTCCTCAGCTCGGGCTATTCCAAGATTTACGGTAGACTCAGAAGATACCGTAAAAATGGTACAGAAAGCGAATACAGACTCGTTGTGCTGCTGAAAGATTTCTACACCACCTCCTACTTATTCCCTTCTCTCGAAGTCTCTTGGAAATATTACTCTAAACAAAAACTACAGCAAAATTACTACAATTAAAAGTTATAAAATAAAGCGTATATTCATAACAACCTGTTATGGTAGTTTAACTAGGCTAAGACTGTTATGAAAAGTGTTGAAGTGTTAGCCTCCTCACAAACACTTCACCTACTGCACTGTATCTATCACCTCAATTTAAAAAGTATTGTTTTACTAGCGTACTATTTCATTTAAAAGCCTAACAGTACAGTTCATTAAGATGCAAGAGGCCATTTTTTATATATATATATTTTGTGTGTTAAAACAATGTAAAATTAATCCCTGAAGCTGGTGTATACAGTATTAGCCTTTGCCTCACAAGCTTGTTATAAACTTTCCCTCAAGGTTTCTCACTACTTTTAGTATTTATAATAGCTTGTTTGTGAGGGCTGTGAGTAAAAAAAACAACATACTGTTCTGAATAATAATAATAATACGTGAAGAAATGAAAGGAGAGAAAAACCTGTTGTGCAGGATGCTAATTTAGCTCTACTAAAATCAATAGTGTTTTGATTAATGACTATCTCTTTTGATTAATGACTGTCACTACCTCCTCATTTAGTTAGCCCACAAGGTAAAGCAATAATTTTTGAATAAACAGTCTTTTAGGTTGTAATAAGTAAGGAATAAAACATGACACAGGAAAATAATCCACATCAGGCAGCCCAGTGTGAAGCAGTTACTGTTACTGCTCCAATAACAGCACATTATAAAATGTTTTATTCCCCTAAAACCACAGCAATGCCAGTGCCAACACTGTTTATTTATTTATTGATTAAACAGTCATGTCATACTTTTTATCCGTTTATGTTTAATGTTGTGGAACATCTGAAAAACAAGTTTCCTATTATCACTTACATTATAGCAGCTATAAACAGTCATTCCTTCAATCTGTTTCTTTCTCTTATAGTGAACACAACAAAAAATACAGCTCATCCTGGTACCAATTAACCTGAGAGCGCCAAGTCTCAGCACTGACACTGGAGACTCCATCCAAGAAGGCGAAATAAACATCTCCTCAAAGTCATATCAACAATTCTGCACCTTTTTTAATCTGTATATGTGGCTCGTCCGCCATACAAGTTTCTGTATACCACAGTGCTGTTTTTCTCTCAGTTAAAACAAGTGCTTTAATATAAACCTTGCCGCCATAACATCTGTCAGTGGTTATCATTGGACTATTGATTGGAAGGTTGTGAGTTCAAATCCCATCCCAGCCCTGCCAAGCTGCCATTGCTGGGCCCTTGAGCAAGGCCCTTAACCCTCAACTGCTCAGTTGTATAAATGAGATAAATGTAAGTCTGGATAAGGACGTCTGCCAAATGCCGTAAATGTAAATCCTGGCCAATCAGAACTGAATATTCAACATTGCTGTTGGACAATACTTGTAAGCTAACTAGGTTAGCTAACTCCTGTAACTAGTCACTTGGCTGAACTAAAGCCAGAGCTGTTATTAAATTGTGAGATTAAAAAAAAAATCACTTGGGATATTGTTATCCTTTGGATTTCATAGTTAAATTGTGTCTCTTAGTGTTTAGCCCATAAATGTTCATAAAATACACATTTTATAAAATGAGGTTGTGTGGATGACAGCAGGAGTTCATTTTATATTATAATCCAATTAACTAGCAGTTTAACAGTTCGCTAACCTGACAAATAAAGACAAATTCTTCCTGTTAGGTGGGGATTCGTGTACATGAGCATGTCTAGGACGCAGGGTTCCATGTACATGAGCATGGATGGGAGGTGAGTGGGGTTAATGAATAAACAAATCATCCCAGGGTTACTGTACCAAAGCCTGAAGGCAGGGTGGTTTAGAGTTTCAGTTCTACCCAGTGCCTCTTTAAGGGATGATGTACCATAATTCTACCCAATGAAAGCGCTTTAGATGTGTTCTTCTCAGGTTTAATCCATACTGCTATGACATTGAAAGTTGCAATGGGAGGCATATGAGATCCTGCATGTCTAAGCATTCACTCAAGAAACTTAATCTAGAGCAACGATGGAAATGAGCAATTTTTCCCACTGCATTTTCAATATTCTGTGTATATTATCAAGTGTTTCGTTTTTAAAAATCAGCAGCACTTGCAGGAAAAGGCAATCCTATTATCTAGTTCTGATACAGTCAACTTCAAAATTATTGGCACTTATGTAATTGAACAAAAATTACTTCTTTTTTTAAAAAATAAATATATTGGTTTCAAAATTATTGGTACTCCACAATAAATAGGGATGGTGATGCCTCCTCTGGAAAGCATAACAGTACCAAGCCATTTTCTGTTAATGGCTTAGTTAATGACAATGTAGAGAATCATGAACCACTCCTCCATGTACAAAATTACAAACTCCTTCTTAGCTTTGGGCATGTACGCACTCTTTTCAGTTAATAGGGTTCAAACCCAGAGACTGAGACGGTCGTTGCAAAACACTGATTTTCTCTCCTGTATCATTTGAACATGCGCTTGTGGTCGCTGGATCTGTCCAACAGCTAAGTTGTATAATTCTGCCAGTTTTCTGCTTTACTACTGAAAAGAAAAGAAAGAAAAGTACACTTGTAAGTACCAAATAAAATTTATTCGGTAATGCTTCATCCTTATAAAAAGTTCAGTGCATGGTTATAGGAACATTTAACGTTTATGGACTTCAAGGAAAACCTGACATCTTGTGGATCAACATGTCATTCACATCATTTTTAAGGAAATTCATGCTAAATACACTTAAGATGATGTTTGTGCCTGATAACATAATCTGTTTTATCTGTGCACACATACATGATATTTTTCCAAGATCTGTACTATTTGATCATATATAAGAAAAGGAATGGGATTTAATGGCTTTCAATTCCTAATCATCATAATCAGAGCACGGAGAAAAACATAGAAGTGTCATAAATAACAACAAATGCAGAAGTGTTTGAAGGCAATTATTTATGATTAGTCAAGTATCATCAGCGTTGTGAATAACACCAACAGTAATAGCTATTCTGAGTTGCTTTCCATGTGGTTTTCTCAAGATACAACAGTGGTTTTGTGATATTGTGTTATTTCTGTGCGCATTGCAGCATTCAAGTCACGTTTTGTGTGTACGGTAGAACAATAATACCAACAATAACGGGCCTCATTTATCAAGCTGCGTTCAAAGAATGTATTCGTAAATCATTCACAGGAGCATTTACACAACAAATGTAGTTCATGAAAATCCACTTCATTCAAAAAAAAAACAAAACTTTCATATCCTATGAGAACTCCTTTGTTTGTGTACACGTATAACGATGGGCTTCAAACCATATTAATCGACAATACTACAAATCAACCGTGACGTTTAAATCACTTACTTCAGCGTGAAATTTAGTCATTTCAGATTAATGATTTGAAAGAAAACAGGCCACGACAAATCCATAAATGAAGACGAATAAGACTAGCCATTCAATTAGGACAAAAGTAATGACACCCTATATAAAGGGGAGGTGTTAGTGTGTGTCTATAGTGGTTGATGCGCTGCAGTGGCAAAACTGAAATACTGGAAGATTTAGAGCAAGCCACACTAACGAGGTGTTCCTTCAGCGTTTAGTCATCATTTTTGGTCATTTTTTTTTTTTTAACTCTGTGAGCTTTGCCTTTTATGGAGTTTTGTGGGCATCACTCAATGTAAATCAGCTTTGTCGTGATCACACTTGGTCATTTACGACTGATTTGCATTACCGACATATGTGAGTAGGAAGAAAATCGATTTTTCGTTTGGTCTGGCCTACAAAAACTTTTACACATGGCTGTACTAAACGATTGATAAATGAGACCCGTTAAAGCTTGTCTTTCAAAGGTTTTCTAGATGTTTCCGACTTTTTTTTTTTAATGTCATGTAATAGTTTATCTGAGATACTTAAAATATATATTCATTAGTGATAATCAGGTCCAACCCATGACACCAGTTTCCAGCATAAGTCTGGGCTTGGTGGAGTGAAGAACTCTAGTGCAGATTCTACTTTTTTGGAACTTCTGTGAAGATCCGCAGTCCGTGCATCTCTTTAATCTCTTCTTTGAGCGCCTGTTAAATAATACATTTTTACAACAGTGAGTAACTTTAACAAACTTACATGACCTTATCAGCTCAGTGCAAAACAATTATATTGCTAATGATGTGCAAGAAATGTAATGAAAGAAGTACAAGTAGTCAAAAAAATGTGATTGAACTGCTTATTTATGATTTTTGCCTTATACCTTGTAATCTAAAGTCCCAGGTCATTATTCAGTTACTTATCTTAAAGCATATTATACATGAATTACTATGAATTATACCGCAGTGGTGTTGAATTCTCAGTTCTGATTGGTCAGAATTTTTATATTATATATAATATGGGATAATCAGCCGATTAACCGATTATGAAAATAATCGTTAGTTGCAGTCTAGATGGAAGTCTATTGCATTCTAATAAAACAAAAACGTGTCTTCAAAAAAATTTTCTGTCTTCATGCAACACGTTCGATATGCAGGGGGGGAAATCATGACGATCCAAGTAATATGCAAATTCGTGATGTCCTCTGACCACCTGTAGTGACTTTTTGGAGCATGCATTACCTACTTTCCCCTGAAAAGAGTTCAAAACACTGTGTGCAGCTCTAAACAGCACTGTGACATGCTTACACCCATTCTGTGCCCCTGACTTTAAATCTAATTTCAGATCTCTGTTTGGGACATACCTCATTCACTAACTGGTGCTGCTTCACTGTTCTCTTCCCTCTGAATTCATCTGACTCGATGTGGATTTCATACATCGCTCCGCAGCCGCCTGAAATAAACCGACAACATCTAAGCACAAGCAGACAAGTAATATTATATCAAATATGAGAGATTATAGATGTTAATCATACAAATGCTTACCGGATATATCCACAACTTTGAGAGACGAAGCTTGGGGAAACTTCTCTTTCAGTATTTTAGTAATGCGGATCTCTCCTGCAGTGTTGGTCGAAAAAGACCTCTGTGTCTGTCTACATGATAACGCCTGAAGAGTCTGCAATGACAACAATTAATCTAAACTGATAACAAACACAGCAACTGCTAATATGCAACTATTTATTATTTTACATTTACACTGATATTGACTGGTATGCAAAGCTGTCGAGTCTACTCTTTGCTAGCTAAGTAGCTGCTGAAAAAAAATCAAAAATAGCAAGCTAGTTTACAGTATGGAGTAAGATTATTATTTGTTTTGTTGTTGTTGTTTTTTTTTTTTTTTTTTTACAAAAAATACTCATGCGTGCTTATAGTGGTAGATTTTGAAGTTCTCGCAAAAACACACACAACATTAGGATTTTTCTGTATTATTATGATTTCATTTGTGCAAGAACGCATGAATACAGACCCTCGTGCACAAATGTACATAAGCACGCGCGACCATTTAACAGTAATCTTCCATACACACAGTTGTAGCTTTCTAGCTAGCTAAATAGCAAACAGCGGTAACCGGAAGGGTTCCAAATATTTACTTTGCATCTTAGTAATCTGTGAAGAGACATCCCGAACCTGACCGCTACACGGACTGATATCAATAAACAAAACAAAACAGAACAAACAAGTCTTCACAGAGTGCCTAAGAACTTGACGGGAAAAGTCATGCCCTGACGGCTGTTGTCGCACAAACATGACGTAGGACTGTCGCTTTGGTTATGTTAGTCGCAGTAGATGTGTCCGCCATATTGGAAAGGGCCAGATTCGCTTCAAAAGCCAATGCAATTGTAAGCCAGGTGCAGGTCTCTCCATAAATTTCTGCATATTATGGGTGATGTGAATATAAATATAAGGCACTGCTGATAGTCAGATTTTGATATGAAAATCAACAATGTTTTATGTAGAATTATCCATCCATCCATCCATCCATCCATCCATGTTCATACCGCTTATCCTACACAGGGTCACAGGGAAGCCAGGAGCCTATCTGATGGATCTCAGGGCACAAGGTATGGGACATGAAGGACAGGATGCCAACCCATCGCAGGGCACAACTGCACACACATCACACACCCATTTACACACTACGGACCATTTGGAAATGCCAATCCACCTACAACGCATGTCTTGGGACTGGGGAGGAAACCACCCTGCTGAAACAAATAAAAAACAACAACAGAAACCCTCACAGAATTTGTAATGGTTTTAATGGTTATAATGAGAATTGTATTGGTTTTAATAGAAACTGTAACTGTCCCTGTGGGTTTCTACTGGAAATATGTTGCCTTCTGTTGGTGGGATGTTATATCTAGTGGATACCATTAAGAACCAATAATGGTAATGGTACTGTGTTTTAATGGTTAACTGATGGTTTGTAATTGTTTTTGTAGTGTAACCCATTAGAATTTCCGTGATGGTTTCTATTGGGATTTTTTTCAGCATGGCTGAGTACCC
Source organism: Ictalurus furcatus (assembly GCF_023375685.1). Classification (NCBI taxonomy): domain Eukaryota; kingdom Metazoa; phylum Chordata; class Actinopteri; order Siluriformes; family Ictaluridae; genus Ictalurus; species Ictalurus furcatus. The sequence goes on from NC_071264.1 coordinate 25,169,181, forward strand.
GGGGGAAACCCCCGAAGCATGGTGAGAACATGCAAATTCCGAGCACATAGGGCAGAGGCGGGATTCGAATCGCCAACCCCTGGAGGTGCAGGGCAAACGTGCTAAACATGCAGAATTATAACATCATGAATTGATCATTATGGTCATTATGACAAAAATCTATTAAAGTAAACGCTGATTAAAGTAGCTTCACATATTACATAAACCTGTATGTTTCTACTGAAATCACCACACCACAAACCTCTATCAGCACCTCAAAGGTTCCCAGTAAGCATATAACATTCCTACCCATGGTTATATAAGTCTGAATATAGATGGACTATGACCTACCATATACTGTAATATAGTCATTGTATAATGGCTTTCATAAGGAAATAAATCCTGAAAATAGCATAATTTACACACATTTCAGGTTAGGAATAAAATGGTAATCTTTACAGGGCCTTCATTGCACAATTTCTATATTTACAATTATCTTATGTGGATTGAAAACACAGTCATACATCATACATTTCTTATGATGAATTCTAACGAGTCCTTAAACGTGGCTGCTATAATTACACGTTTTGGCATTATACGAGAACAGTATAACTTTTCAGTCAAAACCAGCATGTTTAATGTTATATATTGAAATTTACTGTATCAATACTCCTTATAAAATATCTCATTACCATAGTGGACAGGACTGCGATGGCTAAGGAGACCTTCAAATTCCTGTGAACCATGATCTCTCAGGACCTGAAGTGGGAAGCCAACATTGACTGTATTGCCATATAGGTCCAGCAGAGGATGTACTTCCTGTGAATGCTGAGGAAGTTCAAGTTTGCACATGAGCTATTGGCCCACATGTACACAGCCACCACTGAGTCTGTGTTTGCCACTTCAATGACTGTCTGATTCAGCTGAACAAGCTGCAATGTATTGTCATGTCAGCAATACAGCAAAAATACTGATAGGAAGAAACAGGGAGTGTTTTCATCCAGAGCCAGAAAACAAACAGAAAAAAAAATCATTAGTGTACTCTTGCATCCAGGCTACCACACACACACACACACACACATACACACACACACACACACAGTCTGAATTCCTTCCGTCCAGCAGCTTTAGATCAATGTGCGTCAAAAAAAAACACATACCAGAGTAGATTTTTTCCAAATGCAATCATATTTATGAACATTTATTTTCCTCCCAAACATAATGTAATTACAGTACAATAGGTGCACTTCTGCACATAGAAAATGTGTTATATTACCAGTCTTTTATTATTATAAAGACAAGCCATTGTCTTGGGGGGCACAGTGGCTTAGTGGTTAGCCTCGCACCTCAAGGGTTGGGGGTTCAATTGGTTTCCAGTGGTTTCCTCCGGGTACTCCGGTTTCCTGTCCAGTCCAAAGACATGTGTTGTAGGCTGATTGGCATTTCCAATTCTCTGTAGTGTGTGAATGTGTGTGTGTGCGTGATTGTGTCCAAGCTCCCCATGACCCTGTGTAGGAGAAACAGTACAAGAAAATAGATGGAAGCATTTGTCTTATTGGCTTGTCTTTGGGAGGTGGACAGAAACCACAGAAAACCCATGGGGACAGCATGCAAAATAGCTTGTACTGTATTTTCCTGTATGAAAGTATTGTAATATAAGATAAGATGTACTTCATTGTCCCCACGGGGAATTTTTTCTTGGATTCAGATCTTTGAGCGACAACTGTATACAGAGCATATTCAATCATACATTCACATACATACATCACACACACAATATCATCATCTGCTGTTGTCTGCTCCCATGCTTTATATACAGTGCAAGAAACCACAAAACTTTACAGGACTTCTGATTTTTGTTTTTTATTATACAAAACGCTTTGCATTTTGATATTAATATAGTGCCCCATTTATTTACTGCAAGAACCTTGTATCCAAAGTGACCCTATAGACAATCTTTCATAATGCCATGAAACGTCTTTAACATTTAGTCCACTTAGTTAAGTTAAACTAACTAACACATTCTAGTCCAAAGTACATATTCAACAGCGGGTTGAAGATTCTTTAGCAGCACGTGGAGGTTCAATATCATGTTGTGGTATAAATAAGCCATGCATGTCTATGTGCAGCTCCACGTTCACGCTAGCCCGGGCCATTTCTTGGAACGACTTCCCATCAAGCACCAGAAGAAAGTCAGACTCACCCGGATTACCGTTTATGACTGTAGTTAGGACTACGCCTAAACATAGCAAGCAGACAAGAACAAGTCAGTAAAACTCACAACCAATGCATTCCGATTTGATGACTCTTCCATGCCTGCTACACTGAATACTGACAGGAATGAGAAAAGTCAGGATTCTTAAACAGCTCACCGTCATGCTCTTCACTCGCACCAGGTCTAGGAACAAACACAGGCTCAGAAGGCCAGCAGTTCTCTGCGCTCCATTCAACCTGCAGCTTTGTTTCAACATCCAACTTGATAACCTGGATAAAGATTTCACCGTATTCTACAGTGATACAATCCAACAAGACCTGACATGTTTGTTCTTTTTTTTTTTAATGATGAATTTGATTAAAATGTCTATCTTCTCACCTTTGTAGCTGTTGGAGTCCCCACGTCGGTCACATAAGCATATCTGTGCTTCTGTCCGTTGTAATTGTAATTGATTCTGGGAACTTCAGTGCCTAGTTTCCAAACAACAATCAGTAAATATTACAGTACAGAGCTGCACGAATTCATGAACTGTCAAGTTACCTTCACTCATAACCTCTGGCTTGCAGAGTAGTTTTCCTTCTTTCTCTTTCACGGCAGTCGCTGTCGTGTATTTCAACTTGACCAGGTTTTCTCCTGTCTCGGCACACTATGGATAAAATGCATCAATGTTACAGCTTCACTGTTAAAAGAAAACTCCACGCTGAAACACTTTAAACATGTTTATATTGAAAGAGAAAAGGTAAATGGCACAATTATATGGCACTTTTATTGAAAGCGCTTTACACTGGTTCTCATTCACCCATTCACACACACACACTCACACACCAATGGTAGCAAAGCTGCCATGCAAGGCACTAACTTGCCATCGGGAGCAACTTGGGGTTCACTGTCTTGCCCAAGGACACTTCAGCATGTGGAGTCACATGGGCCGGGAATCGAACCGCCAACCCTACGATTAGTGGACAACCCGCTCTACCACCTGAACCACAGCTGCCCCACATGGGGGCACAGTTTTACTGCTAGCGCATTTACAATGGAGTTTAATAGGAGATTTTTTTAAAAATGTGAACAATTTCATATAGGTTTCACTGTCATCTCCAAAAAACTTTTAAGTAGTGGAAATATTTGTGCAGATGTTGGATTGAAAGTTCCAGAACGAAACGTAGCTATACAATACAGTTGGCTTACAGCAGAGACTCGGCTCAGCAAGCCAGCGAGTCTACGAGATGAGGGGCATAAAGGTATTAGCATGAAAGCTTTGGATCTGTTTGAGCAGATCATACAGATAAGTAGGCGAGAAAGCAGGACAGACTAAAAAAGGGTACTGTCAGCAGGTAGGCAAATGACACTGTGGGTAATGTAGGAAACCATTAGGCAAAGTAAAAGTAGCCAAATAAATATTGCATACCAATGACAATCATGTGTCACTTGTGAATATTGATATGCAAGTTTGCACTAAGGAAGCAGGAGTGCCAAAACTAAAGTACCTTGTCAGCAAGTGGCAGCACAAAGCGTTTGTATTGTGGCTTGACTTTATTACTGCTTGCAGATCGTTCTTTCAGCTTGTCCAGGTAGAACATGTCGTATAGGCCGTAGTCATCATAAGCGATCACGTCAACTATCACGTGTCCATCCTCTTCAAAAGCATTGACGTGATGGTATACCACCATCGTGTCTGTGGAGTATTTCACGTCAACTTCTTTCTTGGTGTGTCGGTCAATGAGGTGAATTAGGACTTGCTGCAGGAATGAAAACGCACTGTATTCAGAATCAACGACTTGAGTCCAACAGTTATGTCAAGATTTATACATGTATTCAGAGACGGGTTACGCAGCTGGTTAAGCTGCGAGGTTGCACAATCAGGAGTTTTTCTGATATCTGGTGAGGCCAGTAAATTGTACGCACAAATTAATGAATTCACAAGATGCTAAATCAAGGTCATGAAATTTTAATGTGTGCATGCACTCTAAAAAAAAACCAATGGGTTAAAAACAACCGAATTGGTTTATTTTTAGCCAAACGACTGGGTAAATAAAGGACAGAACACATTTTGGGCTAAATTAACCCCTCAAGTTGGGTTGTTAATTTTAACCCGGCAAATGGGTTGCTGTTCAACCCAAAGTATGGCTTAATTTTTTACAAAAACGCTGGGTTAAATTTATTTCGTAAATGGGTGAATATTTTCAGAGTTTTTTTTTTACCCTTTGAAAATGTCAAATATGCCACATCATAAACAAATATGTCTACATGGTATCTCCTTTATTTAGACACAAGAAGGTGTTCAGAAATCTATTGCTAGAGCTGCTAAAATGGTTGAAGTAAATGACTCAAATAAGTCATCTGTTTAAGACGAAGACGTCAGATTTTGATCAAAGGAGGCGTTTAAAACATCCAAAAAACCGAGTAACCAACTTACGATCCAGTGGTGGGCGGTACAAACAAGTAAGCCAAAGCTAACGAAGATAGCGGCGCATTTAATGTCATGTAAACCGGACTGTTATCGCACATTTTTGCTTTTTCTAGTGAACAGTAATGGTTTTATGGATAAATATACTGATTTCTCCAAATAAATCTAACAGTCTGTCCGGGTGAAAACCGTTACCTCCACCTGAGGTGAATTCAAACAGTTGATATGACCCAAGGAGCTGGGCTGATGGGTCAGGGTGTATATTGATTCAAGTGACAGTGAAAATGACCCAGCCACTAACCCAGCGGTTGGGTTACACAAAACTACCCCACAACTACCCATGACTGAGAAAATAACCCAATTAAATGTCCCAAAAGGCTCAACCCGGCATTTGGGTAGAAAACATAACCCAGCATTCAACTCTGAATACGGCCCAAAAATACTAAACCCATTAACAAGAGTCTGAAATGAGTGATGCTTACATGCTCAGGCTGGAATTTCATGCAGCTAGCCCAGCTCACCCCCCTCATGTAAGCAGTGGCCATTTTGACAATGTCCAGCTTTAAGGGTTGCTCAATAAAGATGAAAAAGTTCTCTGTCATGCCAAAGCTGTGGTAATAACTCGGAGTGAGGAGTGAGTGGCAAGGAATCGTAGCCATGATCTCAGCATTCTTCAAGGCTGGAGTCCAATCAGAGGCAGCTAAAAAAGTACAAAGACAGCGGGTTATAAGCGGCAAACCATAAACAGATAAACATCAGATAACCATAAGCACCTGGAGTTTTACCAGGTTCAACTGCAGGGACCTTAAATATCACAAATTTGGTCTTGCCCTTGTCTGCAATTGACGTTCCCATGTTGTAGCTGTTTCCTTCTTTATCATAGTGTGGGTGAGATATAGCAAGGCTTACAGCAATATATTTTTTGTAGTCCACCTGGACAAAAAAAATAAGAACGTGAACTTGAGAACCTGCATATAACAAATATCCATATTATTTAAATAGTAAAAACCGGAGGCATTATGCAACTGTTTTGTGGAGGCACACTAGTATGTACAAATGATAAAGAATGGTAAAGATTAACTCAAGTCTATCATGAATACCAGTTCTTTATCTTGGTAGTCATAGTTTGATAGCTTAGATCAGTGGTCACCAGCCCTCTTCCTGGAGATCTACCTTCCTGAAGACTTTAGTTCCAAGCAAAATGCCCACCTGACCATCTAATCATTGCCTTAAGAAGTTCTTGATCAGCTAAAACAGATGTGGTCGATTTCAGTTGGAGATGAAACCTGCAGGAAGGTCGATCTCCAGGAACTCCCAATGTTTGTGACCACTGGCTTAGGTAATAGCAGCAGATGAGTGTTATTGTGTAGAGCACATATTCCATGCAGTAAGGGAAAGATTGGGAATTAACATTCATTTTACAGACTTAAACCTGCTACATGTACAGTTTTGGAGTTTTGTCCTCTCTGGTACAAAGAAAAAAAATGCTATTCTGAGCTATTTACAGAAGAACAAACTGGGCTGCATTCCAAAACTGTGTCATGTAGGGTTAGCATAGTTCTTATTTTGGGCTATGTTTCTCAGATAATAATAACCAGTCTAGAGTTGTTAATTACATGGGAATCAAATTATAAACCAGAATCCAGGGTTACACCGAGGTCTTTAACTGTAGATCTTGGTTTTAAAGAAAAGTAGTCTTTTTTTTTTTTTAACATAGTACCCACTTCAGTATTTCTGCTTTGGTAAAATTTTGAAGTAGTAAACTTTTACTCAGCCAATTTTTGTTTGAAAATACTAATGTACAAACGTTTTAATAGGGGACATAAAATAACACCTTGTGAGACACCATAGTGTATTTTTTTAGGTTTTAGGATTTATGATAACAGACTTCTAACGGTTAAATAAATTCCAATCCAAACAGAAAATAATCTTACCTGACTGCATTTTACAGCCTGTCTATTACAATATTATGGTCAAAAGTCCCACACTTTTTGAGACTAAATTGTTATTGTTGTTCGATAATAAATTGCTGTGAAATATCATAAACTTACAAAAAAAAAAAGTAAGGCCATGAGACCCCTGGTGAGGAGTAACTGCTTTACCTTGTCTTGAGTCTCCAAGGTCACTGGGTCAATTTTGCGAATGTAATTGGTTTCAGAAGTAGCATAATAATCATTTCCATATTTTATTATGTTACCAGCACAATTGTCTGTGAAGTCTGGGACGGTGTGATTGATAAAGGTGATCACTCTGGAATAAACAAAAAAGCCATTGGTTTATTAGAGGTTCTTAATCATTCTGAATTCCCTCCATCCATTTTCTATACCGATTATCCCACAGGGTCACGGGGAACCTGGAACCTATCCCAGGGAGCATGGGGCACAAGGCTGGGTACACCCTGGACAGCGTGCCAACACCCATGGACACTTTGAACATGCCAATCAGCCTACTGCGCATGTCTTTGGTCTGGGGAGGAAACCCCCGCAGCACGGGGAGAACATGCAAACCCTGCACACGCAGGGAAGCGGTGGGAATCATACCCCCAACCCTAGAGGTGTGAGGCGAACGTACTAACCACTAAGCCACGTGCATCCATTCTGAATTGAATTGACCAAATACACTCACTCACAGACCCCTTTCCACAATTAGGAACACCTGTACACCTATTCGTTCATGCAATTATCCAATCAACTAACCATGTGGCAGTGGCACAATGCATAACATCATGAAGATACAGGTCAAGCTTCAACTAATGTTCACATCAAACATGAGAATGGAAAAATGCAATCTCAGTCATAGTCAAATAACCTCTCTTGATTACTACTGTGCAGAAAAGCATCTCAGAACGCACGTCAAACCTTGAGCTGGACATGCTGCTACAGCAGAAGACTACATCGGATTCCTCTCCTGTCAACCAAGAACAGGAATCTGAGGATAGAGTGGGCTCAGGCTCACCAAAACTGGACAGTTAAAATCTGGAAAAAGACAAGGCAACATTTTCCTGTTTGACGTGTTGTGCTTTCTGAGATGTTTTTCTGCTCTTGGGTGTAAAGAGTGATGTAGCCTGCCAGCTCAAACCAGTCTGGCAAGGTATACCAGTGCTCCAAAATGAATTATAATGCCTACTTGGTGAGCACGTTTTTGGATGGATGCGGATATGCCATGGTCCCCATTTCTGAAACTACGATTCTATTGGCTTCCATGTTGCTGTTGTACGTGTCACTTCTGAGATACTTGCTTCTGTATGTAACCTCTCCTGCAAAGACAAATCCAAACGTAGCAAATCCAGGGCTATCAAGCCAATCCAAATAATATGCTATACAGAAATGGCATCATGCAAAGCTGACAATGATTACAAGTTTATGATGATAATGATTATAGTTTTAACTGGTCTCAAGATCAAGGTACTTAGACTAGCCCTCCAGGTTTGGTGGAGAGAAAAAAAGTAAGAAATAAATCTAATCTTATAAAGTGCAAAGGAATTTCTAAACCTTAGATCCCATCTATTTGACCAAAGGCATATTAAGGGAGAAAGTATTTACCATGTTTGATTGTGAAACTGTGCAAGAGCGCCATTCCATCAAACCAGTGATTATAAGAAGTCTCTCCAAATGAGAAGAGACCTGGGCCATTTCGCACAAGAGTGCCTTGCAGCCAATCAGGAAGAGATCCTGCATAAAAATCAGTACTTATTCTACATGTGTGCCTGCTTTAGAGGCTTTTGAAGAGAAAAAGAGACCAAGCAAAAAGAGTCTTGGAATATTTGATTATATTATATGCTAACCATATTCCTGCACTAAAAGCAGCAAAATAATCAATATTATAAACTTTTAGGAGACAAACATTATCATGAGTATCTTTTGACTTACCTTTTACATCTGCTTTTACAGGCTCAGGGTGTTCCTTCTTGTTTTTTCCATAATCATACTGCATCTCTTCCTGGATTCTTCAGGCTTCAGGTTGTTTACAGACTCTACAAATGTTTTGATTCAGAATGCACTCTGCCCTGTTCAGAGACTTAGTCACATTTAAAAACCTCCAGAGGACTGGCTTGCCTTATCTCACACTCAACCTGATTGTATGTTCTGGCTGGAGATTATCAGTGTAAAGGTACAAGGTAGCTATCGCATTGCATGCCTCTTTATTATTATGGACATCAAGTTCATCTTTTGTGTTGATTGAGTATAGGATAAATGTTAATAGGTTCACCGTGCATGTACAATTGAGATAAAAAGATTACATGCACCTAGGCTAAGGATATTTCATCTCGGTTTTTCATTTTCATTAGATGTTCAAAATGATAATAGATATTCATTCTATATCATTTTGACAAATCAATCAGAGCATATACATTGCTCACATCAGAGGTCATTTTAAAACAATCGATTAGAGGCAGATTTTTTTTTTTTTCAGACAGACATAAAAAGTCAGATCGGTTTGTAAGTGATCACCAGAGCTTTTTGGAGGACTGTTCTCTGGTCAGATGAAACAGAAAGAAAGAAAACTTGAACAGTTTGGCCATAATGATCAACAATGTGTATGGAGGGAAAAAAAAAAGGTGAGGCTTTTAATTCTAAGAACACTATCCTATCTGTGAAGCATGGAGGTGGTCGCATCATGTTGTGGGCGTGTTTTCCTGGAACAGGGACTGCTGCGCTTCAGAGAATAGATGGCATCATCGGGAAGGAGGATTATATAGAAATACCGAAGCCACACATCAAGACATTAGATAGAAAGTTAAAACATATTTGAAACTTTCATCAGGACTGTGTTCCTAAGCATACCTACAACGTTTCCAAAATGTCTCCCAAATGGCTTAACGACAACAAAGTGAAAGTACTAAAGCAGCTATTACAAAGATGGGATATGAATCCCATATAAAATTCATGGACTGAACTGATGTTCAAGCATGGAAACCCACAATCCTGACTGAGTTACACCACTTCTGTCAGGAGCGGTGTGAGATGCTTGTAGAAGACTCCCCCGAGCCTTTGGTTCAAGGTTAAGCAATTACAAGGCAGTGCCATGCAATATTAACAAACTGTTAGTATTGACCCACTTAAAAGCTGACATAATAAATAAAAGCTGATATAAACCTGTCTCTTAGCTATTACCTATTTTGAAATGATCTCTTATGGAAATAAAGTAGATACCCAAATTGACTTAACACAGTTGTGAGAAATTGAGTTTAGCCTATGTCATTAGCCTATGTGTATGTAAAGCTATGGATTCACCTGGATATAAGTATACTATCTAATACATGGGATAAAGCATTTAAAATGTGGAAATAATATGTTTTATTCAGAAAGGTCTTGGCAAACTGTGTAGGTTGCACTAGTGTTTTTATGTTGCACTCCAGTCAACAATCAATATTTTTTTTGCATGTTCCATACAGTCCATACTTATAACTTCCCTCGAACACTACTGACGTTATTTAACACACGCACAGTAAACATTCATCTTCCTACACACTGATCCCAAACTTATAACTTATTCTAGCTTGTTGTGCTGAACTCATGGATTGTAGACAATTGAGCAACTGTTGAGCGACACAAGGGTTACCCAAACTTTTTGGTCAAACAACCCCAAATGGACATTGACCTCCCTATTTTTCTTCATTGTTAGCACTCTCACTGCACATTACATCCAGAAGAAGCGACATCCACACACTTAAACACAGTTAAACTCAGTCAGTCGCTCAGTCTTTCTCAAAAATGTCCGCTGTCATCGTGATTGTTGTCATGATCTGCGTCTTAAAATAGAAAACTCTGACCTTACATTCAAACGTATCTACTAATCTAGAAAATCCAGAAGGCTGGTACACTAAACAGACCTTTTGATAGGTTTGAAGGCAACATTAGAGGGTTGTTGTTTTTTTTGTTGTTTTTATTGTTATTCAAACAATAACTGTAAGAAATTCTTTTGTGTTAGCTACCTTGCTAACATGGCTAGAGAATCAAAAATTTCTTTGATGTATGTTTCTGTACTATATCCATTTAATATAAGGGTAGCCTATATGAGGTGAAAGTGTGTCAGTAGCATCTTTTTGCATTAAAATACATACATTACATCTTCTTGTTTTGTTTTCTGCTCTGCATTGCTAGCGTGAGGGTGCCTTAAAGTGGACTGCTAAGGTGCTTGGCGTCTTTGTCTCTGCGTGAGATTCGATTTCAGTTAGACTTTTGGCACATTAGCAGATAATCTATACAAGTCTAAACTGTTTATGATATTAAACAACTGGTTACTTTCACTTTAGAATAGTGCTGGCTTGTACCTCAGCGAGTCATTTTTGGTGTTTGTACTTTATGCATTTGAAAAACCAACACACACATACACACACACTTGGGTTCATCACACAATGACTTTTGCAATAAAAAATATTAAATCTCATCTCTTTAATGAACAAACAGGAACATGAGCACGATTAAATAACAGGGTATCTGCAGCTTTGAGATCATGATATGTAAGGTCTTTAATAAAGACTTTTTTTAAGGCAAAAGAAAAAGAAAAATTAAGGCAAAATGGTTTAAAAACACATATTAAATCATTTCTAAGTCGGTTTATAAAACTGAAGATGTCAAAAATCAGTACTAACAAATCAAGTCCACTATACGGCTATTTGGATGCCTCTGGAAAAATGTTTATTTTATTATAATATACGTTTATGTATATTCTTTTTGTAAATAGTGTTAATACATATATTATAGATATAGAACATACACAAAGAACATATGCTTATTTATTCCAAATATCCTTCATTAAAATACAGGTTGAACTGCTTAAAATGCATTGTGTAAACCAACACATCCAGTGATAAGATTGAATTAAACTTCATAAGGAACTTTAGGGATAAAACATTTTAAAGAAATGATCCCTATAATAAGCCCTATAATTTTAAAGAAATGATCACGTTGCTTGTTCTTGGTTGTTTTGTTTAGATTCTCATCAAACATGACCATAAATGCACCATTGTTTTCTGCCCTGGTAAGGGTTTTTTTAATATATATATACTGAGCCAAACTGAACCTGGTGATGTAGGCAGTCTTGTCTCATCCACAGACAAGGTCTTGACAACTGCGGAGTCGGGAAACGTTGCTTTAAAAAGTAGTCGATGTTGTTAAAAATATACGAGTGATGATTCGCCACTGTCCGCAATACACAGATAACCTCCGCTTTCAGTGTTGGCGTAGAGCCACAGATTGCTGGAAGTTGTTGCTTGTATATGGTAGCTGGGAGCAATAGAGAGCAATAGGATTTTGCTGACAAGCTTGTACATATTGCTTGTGCTTTTCCCGTTGCAGGTGCGATTCCATGGCTTTAACACCCATAGAGCCAAGTTTAAAGCGTTTCCTACAAATGCTACAGTGGGCTTCCAAATCATTTCCTGATACTGGATTTAATCCATCCGAGAATTGATTATTTTCGAGCCACTTGCTGAAAAATTTACATTTCTCCATTTCTTGACGTCCACGTCAACGCATCCCGTACCGCTCTAGCAGCTCTGTTAGCGTGCAATTCATTTACCATAATAATTGCCATCCAAAAACATGTTTTCTGTTTCAAGCGTCTCCTCTGTTCACGCTCCAAAATTTAAGACGATTTTAAGACTCCACTATTTATATTTCATATTTGATTTATGACTTTTTATGGCCTTAAACTGGTGAAAAGGTTTTTCAAGGACCTGTGTGTACCATGAACAACCGTTTTTCCAGAAATGTTATTTGATTTTATTTTAGTTCAGTCTCCTGCGGGATGAAAATTCCATGGAGGTCCAAGTGAACAGTGGCGTCAATTGAGGCACGAGCGATCTCCTTGAGGGTCTTCGCATCCAGCACCAACATAAAGGGTGACTTTTTGGGATTGACTGAGACCACAGATGACAAGATCACACCTAAAGAGAAACCAAATCTTGCCCTTATTACACAACTAGAACTAGAATTCATACGTATTTGCTCGCTAAAATGTATATACACTGTATTCAAGATGTTTACCGTCATCCTCATCCACAGCACCCGGTGATGCCACAAACTTTGGTTCAGATGGGTAGCAATCCTCTTCTGTCCACTCAAGGTGTGTTTTGGTATCCACGTCCACTTTTGCGATCTGCAAAGTTGTTACCATCAAGCTCAAACTAGAGATATGCATTGGGACTGGAAGGCAACAGAAACGTCATGCAAGGAGGAGGTTTTAACATAAATGTGGGTACGAGGAAGCTGTCAGATATTAACATGAAATGTTCATTAACATGACCATTATAATGGTCCTACTTGATTTACAGTGTTCATTCATTCATTCATCCTTAGTAACTCCCTGGTCAGGGTTGTGGTGGTTTACAACCCCAATTCCAAAAAAGTCGTGACGCTGTGTAAACTGTAAATAAATGTAAATAAAAACAGAATGCAATGATTTACACAACGAATCAGTGCCCCTCTACACCATCAGTGCCATCGGACAACCACTGATCAGATATTGGGCCTCGTTTATCAACTGCTTTGTAAAGTTATGCATAACTGTTTTTATAGGCAAAACTGAACAAAAAATTCCTGTCAGATTTACAACATACATTGATAAATGCCAATTTACGTTTCGTGAACTATATCTACACAAAGTTTGAGATATAGGGTATAAAGTTTAAGTGCATATTACCTTGTTTGCTTGTGGTGACCAATCCATCATCGAGCCATAGAAATATCTGTACTTCTTTCCGTTGTATTGGTAGTTAATGGAAGGTAACTCTAAACCTGTAGAGAAGCCAGACAGACTGCTCTGCACATCTGATTATCCAAACATGAATATACAGTAATATATCATTACTGCTAGTGCTGTTCTAGCTGCTTGACTAATGAAACTACTTCAAAACAAATCAAACATTGTGATTCTAACCCTGAAACAGTGTTTCTGGAGTACAGTATAAGGAACCGTCCATCTGGAACACTGCTGTAGCTGATGTGTCCTCTAGCCTCACAAGGTTCTTGCCCAGTGGATTTCCCTTTAATGCCAAAACAAGAAAAAGTTTGAGACAAGTATTGAACAATTAACAGGCATATTGTTATGGATGATGATTATTACCTTGAGGTCAGCATTGACAGGGATGACGAATCGCTGACAGACTGGTCGAGAAAAAGCCTTACTCGTCTCAGTGAATTTCGGTGCCTCCTGCTTCATGTAGTCTATGTAGAAAAGGTCATAGAGACTGCTGTCTTTATATGAGATCAGGTCAAACACTACATGGCCATCCTCCTCGTAGGCATTGATGTGATGGAAAACCACTAACGCATCCCCATAGAACTTAGTGTTCACCGCTACCCCAGTCTTCCTGTTGATTACGTGGAACAGAGTCTGTGAGGAAGCAAACAAAAAAGATAGTGTATAAGTTCAGCCCCAGTGAATCTTTACAAATTGAGCAGTGTTACAATGTGGAACTGAACTGGACTTAACTTGGGTTTCGGGTTAATTTGATTTACACAATATGTCTAACATTTAGGTTTTATTTTTTTTGTTGTAACAAACATTCCCCTCCTTGTCGATACTTTTTGGCCTTGATACAAAGCTCTATCTGTACATTTGGAAGAAATCCAACACTGCTCATCATTCTGAGAATGAAGCATGGTGGTGTTATCAGTTGTGTTACAGGATGCTTTCATCAGCAGGGACTGGGAAACTAGTCAGAGTTGAGAGATGGATGGATCCAAATACAATTCCATATGAAAACCTGTTCCAGTCTGCAAGAGAGGATCACCTTCCAACAGGACAATCAGAAAGTTTACATGGACAACAATAATCCAATATTAACCCGATTAAGACGATACTCTGATTAAGTAACTAGCATGTAAACAGCAATTTTTTATCACCTTTATCCGACTAAAGTCATACTCGAAGTAAACACAAATCGAATTAAGACGTGTGGAGTACTCGTGTATTGATGTGTATTACAGACCTGTACACACCTTAATCACACTATTAACGTCGTGTGGGAGTTTTCACCGCATTTTGCGACAGGACACGTGCACACATGGCAGTGCTCAACCATTTTACGGCAAACGAGAGCACGGCTGCGTCCGAAACCACGTACTTACCTGCTATATAGTAGGAGAAATACATGTATCTCTATATACTATATAATAGGTAAGTACGCGGTTTGGGACGCAGCCCACGGCTTCAACCAGTCATCTATTTGCACGTATAGCATGACAAATAATTAACTGCACTTGAAGCTTTTGTAAAAATCAAAAATGAAACATCCAAAACTGTATACGGTTCCATAAGGAAGACGAACTGTATGTCGATACGTGAAATTCTGGAGGGAACGTCGGACGGCGGGGCGCGGTGACGTAATGACGTGTGCCGTTAATCGCTCTATGTTCTATAACTGTAACACAGGAACATGAAAGGAGTATTCTAAAAGTGACTCATGTAAACACCTTAATCACAATATTGTCTTATTCAGAATAAGGTCAATAATTAGATTACTGCATCCATCTAAACGTAGTTACTGATTCTAAGCATAATACATGCTGCTAAAGCTACAGTGGAGAGGTTCAAAACCAAGACCTTAAATATTCTAGAAGGGCCCAGTCAAAAGCCAGACCTCAATTTGAATAAGAATCTGGGGCACAGACTTGAAAGTCACTGTTCACCAATGGTCTGCAGCATGTATTCTGGGATATGCTTCTGTCACCATATAGTCCCAATTAAGTCCGTTTCAGTTCCAAGATGCAAGACGACAAAATGTGGAAAAGTTCAAGGGGAGGGGGATACTTATGTAAGACACTATATCATGAGACAATGACAACAACTATAAACTGATCAAAACAAGGGATCAGTAAAAAAGAAGAAAATCAATCAAAGTTTTGCTTACAACATCATCTTGGTCATAAAAGAGGCACTTGCCCCAGGTGGTTCTTCTGAAGTAAGCCGTGGCCAGTCGGATAATGTCCAGCTTGAAGGGCTGCTCAACGAATATGATGTAATTTTGTGTCATCCCAAAGCTGTGGTAGTAGCTTGGGTAGAGTTTTGAGCGGAAAGGAATGGAGCAGATCTGTTGCAGATTCTTCAGTGCAAGGTTTGTTTCTATATCATATAAATGAATATAATATATAAATGATTTCAATTATATAAATGTAATGATTTAGGGTATAACTACTATATATATATATATATATATATATATACATATATAGACAGATAGATAGATAGACAGATATCTTCAACGGTCACTATAATGTTTTCTTTTTTTTGTTTTCAGATTTAATTTGAACAGTTTTATTGAATATTTCTGATTTCTTCTGTTTTTGTGTATATCTCATACTAAATATTTTAGATCTTCAAATGAAATACAACATAAAACAAAAGTGTCACGATTGCGGAAATGGACGCACTTGCAGATTCAAAGTTTAATAAGAGTTCAAACCAAATACAAACGACACTAAGCATATGTGAGCAAGGGAAGTAAACAGAAACCAATACTTAGGACGCGAGAGCATAACGGGACAACCTGGGACAACCAAAGCCAGACACTGAGTGCTGTACAAACCGTGACTAAATACACACAGGTGCTCATTAACCAGGATGAGAGTCAGGTGCGGGTGGTCATGTAACCGTGATGCAGAGGTGCAGTGGATGCTGGGAACTGAAGTCCATGGTACCTTCCGGAGATTCATAACAAAAGGCAACCTGAGTAAACACACTATACAGTTTTTATTTATTTATTTTGTTATTGAAGCAAAAAAAAAAAAGCTTATCCAACATCTATAACCAATGTGAAAAACTATTTGCCCCCTTAAACTTAAAATCTGGTTGTGCCACCTTTAGCAGCAATAACTGCAACCAAATGCTTCCGATAACTGGAGATCAGTCTTTCACTTACTTCTAGGACTAGGATTTACTCCTATGCTTTGGATCATTGTCTTGCTGCATAATCCAGTTGCGCTTGAGTTTCAGCTTACAGACTGAAGACCGGACATTCTCCTTTAGGACTTTCTGGTAGAGAGGAGAATTCATGTTTCCCTCAATTAGTGAAATTTGCCCAGGCCCTGAAGCAGCATCCCCACACCATCACACTTCCACCAGCATGCTTGACCGTAGGTATGATGTTCTTTTTGTGGAATTCTGTGCTTGGTTTACGAAAGATTTAATGGGAGATCTGTCTTCCAAACAGTTCCACTTTCGACTCATCAGTCCACAGAACATTCTCCAAAAAGGTTTGAGGATCATCAAGGTCTATATTATTTAGAGTCCCAGAACCTCTGAAATAGCTTTGTAACCCTTCCTAGATTGATGTATTTCAATCACATTCTTCCTCCTCATTTCTGGAATTTTTTTCAACATTGGCATAGTGTGTTATTGAGTAAGACCATTTAACCAACTTCATGCTGTTTAAAAAGTTATATTTAAGTGTTGATTTGATTGAACAGGGTTTGCAGTAAATAGGCCTGCTTGCGTCTAGTCCAGCTGAACCCCATTATGAATGCAGTTTCATAGACTTGAGGAATTAGCAAGAGGGCAAATACATTTTCAAAGCTTTTTGCTTCAATAAATAAAATTATCATTTAAAAATCGTCTTTTGTGTTTACTCAGGTTGCCTTTGTTTTTATCTTAGATTTTGTATTAATTTCTAAAACAATTTAGAATGAGATATACAAAAAACAGAAGAAATCAGGATGAGGGCAAATATCATAATATATCATCATCAACAATCATAATATATATTTATGTACTGTATGTATGCATAATTATTTGCATAATATATGAAACATTTTAGACTTACATATTAAATATAAATAAACCTGAACTCATAAACTTTTAATATCTTTAAACCATTTAAATTTTCAATTACAATCAAGCCACTCAGTATGAAATAAACATCTCCATACGAGTGATTATAGATTTTTAAATCTGTTTATGTGCAGCGTCTGCCCTGCAAACCCCTTTGTATGTTTTTACTATAGAAACGACGACGGGTAAATAAATAATAATAAAACCTGTGATTTGCCTTGCAGCCAGAACTACTGTCAGAGCTGCTGTTATAGAAAACACCTTCTGACCCATCAGAATTTTTAAAAAATCAATAGCACTATGATATGAAATGTGCTTACAGTAAATTCATTAACACCGATCAATAACGATAAATAATTAAAGAGACAGTTAATTACATACTTCCGTTGTCCTTTATATCTGATGTAGTAGCAGGCACCTTGAAGATGACATATTTGGGTCCGCTCATAGCCAGGATAGCAGTGCCCATGTTATAGGTATTTCCCTCATCATCATAGTGAGGGTGTGCTGTTGCCAAGTTCAAGGAAATATAGTTTCTGTAATTGGCCTGAAACAGTACCAGATCCAGACATCATGTGATGCTGGCAAAAAAAAAAACAAAAAAAAACAAGAAATTATAATATTTGCACTTACTCTTCCTATAGTGTCAAGAGTCACTGGGTTGATTTGGTTGATGTAGTTTATTTCTGATGATGTGTAGTAATCATCTCCATATTTTATAATGCTCACAAGGTTGTTGTCTGTGAAATCTGGAATGCTGTTGAGCAGGTATGTGAAGGCTCTGAAAAAGTGTTAAGAATTCTTAAATCAAATGCATCCCTTTTCTTGGCAAGTAAAATTATTCTTCAAATAAGGGTTGAATTACTTTGAGAATATATTCTTGCAGGGATCTGGGTAGACCATTGTCCCAAATTCTGACACCACGATCCTGTTGGCAGCAATGTTTTTCTTGTAAGTATCACTTCTGAGGAATTTGCTTCTGTAATATACATCACCTGGGGAAAAAGAGAGGCAACCAAATGACAATTGCTTTTTTTCCTCATATTTGGACGAGTAAACATTCGATCCTCTTTGAAACAGTGCCTTTTGATAATACATTATCCAATGGCACATACAATTGACATTTTGTAGCTATCTGTCTCAAAGTCGAAATGAAAGTGGACCTTTCAAAAGGATAATGATCCTAAACACATTAGCAAATCCACCAAGAACTGGTTCAAAAAGAAGAAATGGAGGGTTATGAAATGGCCTAGTCAAAGCCCGGATTTGAATCCCATTGAAATGTTGTGGGTGGCGGGGGGGATTTGAAACGGGAAGTACATGCAAGAAAACCCTCAAACATCTTGCAACTGAAAGAGTATTGCATGGAAATGTGGTCAAAAAATTCCAGCAAGCCTGGTGGACAATTATATATGTATATATAGGATACAATACTAGCTTCTGAGGCCAAGGGTGTACTTACTTTTTCTACAGACTAATATCACACCTATTGATATTTATGTTGAACAAATGATTGAAAAAGCTCATTTTCCTTGTGGTTTTGTTCAAGTATGTACATATATATATATATATATATATATATATATATATATATATATATATATATATATATATATATATACATACACACATACATACATACATATATATATATATATATATATATATATATATATATATATATATATATATAAATACACACACACACACACACACACACACACACACAACTAGTTTCGTTGCCATATTAGTTTCTTTCAGCATGAAACCACACAGTGGCACTAGATACCAGGGGATACAACACATTTATTAAGGGATTGACCTACCATGCTTAAACGTGAAACTGTGAATAAGAGACAATCCATCAAACCAGTGATTATAGGACGTATTCCCAATGGAGAAAAGGCCAGGTCCATTGCGTAGAAGTGTCCCCTGAAGCCAAGGTGGGATTGCACCTTCATGAATACAAAGTATTAGTCCATGATACTGAAAAACCAACTCCTCGCACACAATTTTACTATTTTACATTAATAATAACGGAGATATTAACACTAAGAAATAATACATCTGGAACTGTGCAGTGACCAGGAAAAGTATTAAATGCAAACCATTTTATATTTTAAATTCTTCTCATCCAGCTTCATGATGGGACTTCAAATTGGAAAAAATTCAAATAGGCCAAGCTTCTACATGAGCAAGTTCTACATGCAAACTACTTGTTTGGGGAAATGGCTTATGCAAAAGCTGCCTATTTAAAAATATATATTCACATAATATTACAGACTAAAATTATACATGGGCATTAGCTTCACTATTCACATTTGTCTTAGAAACTAATTTCAAACTTCAGCCTTTATCAAAATGTCTTTAAGACAATAAAAAACATATATTCAGCCCAGTGTGTTGAAACTTCAATAGCTTCGTTATTATTATTCTAAAATAGTAAAAATGTGGAAATCCTTTCTATGAGCAGGGGTGTACAAACTTATGTTTCATAGTGTATGTCTATGACTTATGTTTGCTCAAATATGTCATTCTGTTTCATTATAAACCAGTCAGTCTATCTCTGAAACTTGCATAAATGTGTACTGTCCCTTTGCACAATGAAATCTGAGACAAATAAAACAAGCAGTTGTATTACAGTTGCACCCAAGAGCTTTTCACTGCTTGTTATCTGAAGTTATGTCTCTAAAAAATATTAGCTGGATTATTTTCTGCTTACCTGACACCACCGCTTTGACCGGTTCAGGTGTCTCTGTGCCATTTCTGCAGAATATCGCTTCCATGATGTGAGCTGATTCTACTGAGGTTTGCTCGTACGGAGATATATCTTCATTTATCTTATAACTTTGACCCTTAGTACTCCAAACAGACAGGACATTGACCCTGCTTCCGTTAGCTCTGCCACAAACCTCTTTCCTGAGTTGCTAGCTTCAAGGTAATACATATTTAAGTAGTTCACAAATGGTATGCCCATACTGTATCCAGAGATGGAAAAAGTACTGAGAAATTGTACTTACGTGAAAATAAAGATAATGTGTCAGAGTCTTGATCAGTTAAAAGTGAACATATCCAGATCAGAAGTGTACCGTGAAAGTGAAATGAAAAAAAATCTGCTACCTTAAAATGTACTCATTTATTAAAAAAAGTAAAACATAATGGGCAAGTGGAAGGATCTGATTGACTTTGACGAGGGCCAAATTGTGATGGCTAGACTACTGGGTCAGAGCATCTCCAAAATGGCAGGTTTTGTGGGGTGTTCCCGGTATGCAGTGGTTAGTACATACTAAATTTGGTCCTCCAATATCACTGTCGTAATACATTAAACCATGTTAAGCGTTTTCTTTATAACAGTTTTCTATCAGGGAGAGAAAACTTAACGTGAAAATACTGTCTTTCTGCCGCTGTCTTAGCAGTAGATGAGCGTTTATGACAAGATAAATGTGAGAGAAAAATGGTTTTCTCTGGTCGTTTTAGTACATTAAGCCACGTTAAGCGTTTTTCACGGTAATCGTTTTAGAATATCCCCGTGTAGCTTCCCTGGGGAAGAGATGGCACCAGGATGCACTATGGGAAGAAGGCAAGCTGGCAGAGGTTGTGTGATGTTCTGGGCAATGTTCTGCTGGGAAACCTTGGGTCCTGGCATTCATGTGGATGTTACTTTGACACGTACCACCTACCTATACACTGTTGCAGACCAAATACACACCTTCATCGCAACGGTCCCTAAAGGCAGAGTCCTCTTTCAGCAGGATAATCTGACTTGCCTCACTGCAAAATTGTTCAGGAACAGTTTGAGGAACATGACAAAGAGCTCAAGGTGTTGACTTGGCCTCAAATCCCCCAGAACTCAATCTGATCGAGTATCTGTGGGACGTGCTAGACAAACAAGTCTGATCCATGGAGGCCCAATTTCGCAACTAATATGACTTAAAGGATCGGCTGATAACGTCTTAGTGCCAGATACAACATCACACCTTCAGAGGTCTTGTGGAGTCCATGTCTCAAGGGGTCAGAACTGATTTGGTGGCACAAGGGGAACCTACACTATATTAGGCAGGTGGTGCGTGTGTGTGTGTGTGTGTGTGTGTGTGTGTGTGAGAGAGAGAGAGAGAGAGAGAGAGATTTGTAACTTCTAAATAAAAGTATAAGGAGTAAAATGGTGTTTTTTTTTTGCTTTGTTTTTGGAAATGCAATTAGGTAGGAGTATTCCATTTCAATAATGAAGTACACCAAAAATAATACATAGAGTAATAAAGTACAATTACTCACGTATTACTCACCCTGTTACGCATGCTTAACTAATTTCAATTAAATATAATCACACCATTTACACCAGCTAGCACTGCAGAGAGCACAGTTTCGATAATAAAATATCACACGCTACTAAAACTCGTTTGGAAAACTTTCTTTCCGGAATGTTTTTGTTTGGATGTGCCTCCTGTCCATCATTTTATAAACACTTAATTTCATAGTCCACCTAAGACCCTGTGGTTGGGGGAGCTTCGTGAACAAGGACAGGAATCGTTCAACTATCGAATCCACCTAACCTTTAGAGAACTACTACTGGGGGAAAAAAGACTCATCTTACCCAATGCACCTTTAAGAGATAGGGTGACTTCAGATATATATACACACACACACACACACACACACACATATATATATATATATATATGTATTATATATATTATATGTGTATATATATACACATTGGTTTTTTTTTAATGTCCACCTTCAATAAGATTTCTTTGCATTAATTAAAACAAAATACCCCAACGCATGATTCATTTCTGAATTCCTCGAAGTGTTGACTATCTATCCAGTCATTTCCACTGATCACTAACCTCATGACCTTTGCATCTGTGTGTGAGACCATGCTGCGTCATGCATTTCTACTTACTTTTGACCTTGGAAATTGTACATTATCTGTGTGGCATAAGTTTTGTCTAATGCCAATCAAGGTGTAGATTTTACTCAGTCGATAACAGTGTCACTTATGTGAAATTACTGCTGTGTTCATTTGGATGCCTCAGTTAGTGTACGTTAAGGATACATTGTAGGTCATGATTTCTTTATCACAAACCAAGTGAATGTTTCGAGTCTTAATAATGGTGTTTAGTAATAAAACGTTACTGTTTTAATGTAGGAACTTACCTCCTTATTCATTATGTATAGGGGGCACTTCCTAACTACTAAATAATCAATGAAAGAGTGGTGTAATTCATCTGGATGCCAGGCAGAGTTACTGTATCCACCCCAAAGTTGATTATTTCCCTATAACAGCACGTCCTGAAGTCCTTTTTATTCCTATTACATATAACACAGCATTTGCCAATAACAATTTTTTTTAGTTCATTAATGAATGACACATTATACATTTACTATTTATAGTTACACATAATGTTGTGGAACGTCCAGTTAGTTCCTGTCATCATTTACATTAAACACCAGCCATTATTATTTCTCTTTCTTAAATTTAATAAGACAAAATAATACAGCTCACTATGTTGTCCTCTGTCCTCTGTCATGAAGACTTTCCTGTGGTGGAAAACATACTGGCACTGGAAACTCCCATCACAATTTCCATTCGACTTGATGCTCATAGATTTTATTTGGTGCATTCCGTTGTAGGCCTTTGAAATTTTAAACCAAATATTCCAAGAAACAAATGTAAGCTGTGTCATATGATCCTATAAAACTAAAGAAACACTGATAAGCGTCACCATATCAATGACTGTATGTTTCTTAGGCGATTAAGATTATGTGTTGTTTTAAATAACAATGTATTACATTTATTATTAGCCTTAGGTTATGTAGAACATCCAGCATACAAGTCCCTGTGTATGAGTTGTTACTATAGAAATGAGAATGTATTAGATCAAGGGCATCAATATAACCCTGTGATTTGAATTACAGCCAGAGCTGCTTGGATATCACAGGACTGTCATTCATGACCAGTCACTGCTCTTATCTCGGTCCATGCAGGCTGTGTTTTGAGATGTTAAAGGCTGCCTGTACAAGCAGAAAGAATGCTCTTATGTACACATGAGCCATTATTGCACTGTTCAGGGACAATTCTTCCAATTAGTCTATTGAAAAAGTGCAAAGCCCAGCCAGCCAGAGCTACTAGTATAAATACATTGTCTTTAGCAGACCCTGACGTCAATCCCCTTTAAGTAGAGACGCACACCTGACTGTTTGTGAAAGTATGCAGGAGAAGAGGGGAAGATGAATACACATCTTCTCTCCACTCTCCTCCTTTTGGTCGTTCTCAATGTCAGTGCAATCTATAGTGAAGAAGATACAGAAACTCTGCTCTGTCTTGCGCACCAAAAAACTTTTGAAGGCTCCTGCTATGAGTTTGTGACCCTGCAGCGTAGCTTCCTCGAAGCTCAAAGTTGGTGTGAGCGTGGTGGTGGACACCTGGCCTTCATCCAGAATGATGAGATGCAGCAGTTTCTCCAGAGACATTTGCAATTGGAGCAGGACTGGTGGCTAGGACTGGCGCCTGCCTCCTTCAACCTCAGCATGGGCTCGGCTGCCACAGAGGGCAAGTGGTTTTGTCTTAAATAATGCTACATATTTACTTTCATATTTGCCCTATTTTAAGCTGCGTGTTAAGGTTTTTAATCATTTAACTTATTGGCTTGGCATGGAGTAACTGCTGATCATGCGTTACAATCTTAAAGGCAGTTTGACCCTCATCTAAGTTGCTTACCATAGGGTTCTGTAGACAAGAAGAGAAATGTCTTAGAGATTGCAACACAAGTGTGAGTATCTTTTTACACTTGGAAATGAAACATAAATACATTCTTTACAGTATATGTTAAGTAAATGTTGATTAATGACTAGTCATAAGATCGATTAATTTTCTATAACAGTAGCTCAGGCAATATAGCCGCTGTAATTCAAATCACAGGTTTATATTAATGTGTTCCTTCGAATACTGTATGTTATCGTTTCTATAGTAACAGCTAATTTACAGGAACTTCTACAGTATGCCTGACAATATGCATAATATAAGCGTTACAATAAACAGATTTAACATATAACATATAATCATTGCTCTGGTAAGGTTTTGTGTAAGAAGATGGTTATTTAACATTTATGGAAGGAGTCTCCAGTGTCAGTGTTTTGTGAGAGTCAGTAAAAAAAAAAAAAAATCCTGACACTTTAAGACGTGCTGTAATGGGAAAATATAATCTTGCCATTCTACTGCAGTTTATTTTCCTATAACAGTATGCCCTCAGGTGTTTTATTCCTTTACACAGTAACAGTGTACAAACACTATCTCACAAGCTGCACCTTTGTTCAGTAAAGTGTCTGCAGTTTATCACACACTGTCATGCTTTCCAGTGATATCTGACAATCTACCTCGCATGCATTTCCTTCATTAGATATCTCGAATAGCCAGCACCCTTTTGATGGCTTGTTTGCTTCATTCACTGAGGCCCTAAACGTGTCAGTCTCTTTGATTTGTTGGAGAGCCTTTTGTTGCTGTGTACAAAGAAGCTGGCGTTATTGTTCAGACACTGACAGAACTCCTATGGTGCTGCGTATTTTCAAATGCTGTTGTTTTCCATCCTTTACATCCTCATCGTAGGAGATGGAAGCAACAAAACTGTCAGCTTTTGTTTTGGGGTCTTTTCTTACTTCAGTTTTAGCACTGGGTGATAAGCATGTTGGTAATAAATGATGAGAAATACTTGAGTAATTGTACTTTGCTACTATATTTTATGCTAAACATCGTGCATATTATATACGGGCTCTTGTGGATTTTATATACAATTATAAATAAGATATATTATTTATATAAATGTTTTCATCACATTCAACACAATGCTATAGCTATCTGTGTGCACTTGAATAAGGATAAGGTGTTGAATTTTTCAAGGATGAGTGCCCCTGGCCCTACATCAGTAAAATGTTACAATATGCTGGAGTAAGCAAAGACTCGATAAAAGAGGCATCTCCTTTGCTTCCCTAATTAGAATTCCAGCATGTTGAGGAATGTTTTGCTAATTTGGTAACATTAACTGGCTAATAAGCTTGTTTTCTTTGCTTGGTAATGCTTGGTTTGACTAGCACCGATTCCTGTAGTAATTGGCTAGGCAGCAAGTCAAATTCTAGCTAATCTAAATATTTGTTATTTACAGTTGTGGTCATAAGTTTACATATGCTTTGCAGAATCTGAAGAAATGTTAATAATTAAAAAAAAAAAAAAAAGAGGGATCATACAAATTACATTTTATTTTTTATTTAGTACTGCCCTGAATAAGCTAATAACAGATGTCTACATATAGTCAACAAAACACAATAATAACTGAATTTACACAAATGAACCAGTCTAAAAGTTTACATACGCTTGATTCATTATACTGTGTGTTGTTACCTGGATGATCAACGAGTGTTTTTATGTTTTGTGAGAGTTGTTCATGAGTCCCTTGTTTGTCCTGAGCAGTTAAACTACCCACTGTTTTTCAGGCCTTGCACATACTTTGCTTTTCCAGCATCTTCTGCATATTTGACACCTTTCCAACAGCGGCTATATGATGTTGAGATCCATCTTTTCACATTGAGGACAACTGAGGGACTCGTACACACTATTACAAAAATTTGCAAACATTCACTGACTCTCAAGAGGCAACATGTTACATTAAGAGCCAGGGGGGTGTAAACTTTTGAACAGGATGAACAGTGTAAATTGTTATTCTTTTGTCTTCTGGGAAACATGTAAATATCTTATGTAGCTTCTGAAGGGGCAGTATAAAATTACAAAATAAGAACTTTAAAGAAAATAATAACAATTTACACCGATCATCCTGTTGAAAAGTTTACACCCCCCTGGCTCTCAATGTACTGTAGTGTGTTGCCTTCTTGAGAATCAGTGAATGTTTGCACCTTATGTAACAGTTGTGTACGAGTCCCAATATCATTGGGATATTAATATAACGGATCTCAATATCATGTAGCCGCTGATGGAAACTGGTCAAATATGCAGAAGATCCTGGAAAACCAAAGTATGTACAGGGCCTGAAGAACAGTGGGCAGTTTAACTGCTCAGAACAAACAAGGGACTCATGAACAACTTAAAAACAAAACTTAAAAACAGTCATTGATGTAACGACACACAGTATTAAGAATCAAGCTTATGTAAACTTTTGAACTAATTAATTTGTGTAAATTCAGCTATTATCTTGTCTTGTGGACTAAATGTAAACATCTGTTATGTGAAAGAGCTTATTCAGGGCAGTACTAAATTATCTTATTTATAAAAAAAAAAAAAATGATTAACATTTTGCAGATTCTGGAAGGCCTATGCAAACTTATCACCTCAACTGTACATGGTATTGTACTTCTGATTAATTCCTTAACAAACTATATTATGTGTCATGTATATGACCAGCAAACGTCCTCTTTGATTCTTGCATCTATAGGTTCCTTGTCCTGGCTTGATGGATCTGACGTGAGTTACTCGAACTGGCTCCGTGAACCTGAGATTGGTGAAGCTTGTGGTTACATCTTGAAGGAATCTGGATTTCAGTGGGCGTCGACCAAAAACTGTAGTCAAGAGTTCCACTTTATCTGCGAGTTTGGTTAGTTTTCTTTGTACACACACGGGCAAGTTTCTGATTCCATATCTGTAACGTGAATTCATATTAGTCTGATTTGTTGTAGAGTCGGGACATGGTCTAGCCTGTATAGACCACAACGCCACGCTACAGTGTGGCTCTGGTCAGGTTATAGAGATTGATGACAGCTTCTACGGCAGGAAGAGTCTACACTACTGCAGGGCCGGACGCTCTGTTCCTCATACATCCTTACAGGAGGAGTGCAGCTGGGTCGACGTGGTGGATACGGTGTCAGGTATGAATGGAACACTGGTAGAAATATTTTTAAAATATACTCTATTGGGAACACCTGTACACCTGCCCACTCATACAATTATCCAATCAGCCAATCAGTTGAAGATTGAATAATGACCAGGTGACATTTTTCCACTTTCAGCTGACAGGAGTGGAACATAATGTGGTCTTTTGCTGTTGTAGCCCGTCTGCTTCAAGATTCAACATTCGTGCGTTCTGAGCTGCTTTTCTGAACAGCACTGTTGTAAAGAGTGGTTATTTGAGTTACCATAGTTCAAACCAGTCGGGCTATTCTCCAATGACTACTCTCATCAACAAGGCATTTTCGCCCATAGAACTGCCGCTCACTGGATGTTTTTTGTTTTTCGCACCATTCTGTGTAAACAATAGAGACTGCTGTGTGTGAAAATCCCATGGGGATCAGCAAGCAGTTTCTGAAATACTCAAACCATATGAGATACCAGTTATCCTAATTCCTTCTGCTTTCCTATCTGCCCAATCCATCCTGATGCCCTACTTCTGGTTGGAGTTCTCATCTACTGGAAATCACGCTCTGCTGCTAAGGATGGTCCCACACGGTGCAGCCTAAAGATCATTGAGATTACTGAGGATGGTACCACTTTAAACCATAAAGATGGCTTTGGACCTCAATATGAACAGTTATGGACTTCAGTTATGGACTTGGTGGTTTAGGACTTCAATTGCTATGAACAGTTTTGCACTCAGTGAACAGTGGATAAGTTCAACAAAACTGTTGAAACAACAATGAAAACTGTAATGAATTTCCTGGTTACACAATTGCACTATTTGACCACGTAGTACACAGTTATAGAAGGGATTTGTGTCACGGTGTCACGCAGATACCGTCTCAGGAAGTTTTTCCTTGCCATTGTCGTCTCTGGCTTGCTCATTAAGGATACATTTATCCATTTAAAATCTATACCCTGAATTTATATGTTTCTGTAAAGCTGCTTTGGGACAATGTCCATTGTTAAAAGCGCTATACAAATAAAACTGAATTGAATTGAATTGAAACCAGTCCATCTGGCACCAACAACCATGCCAGATCACATTTTTCATCATTCTGATGTTTGAAGTGAATGTAAACTGAAGCTCTTGATCTGTATCTTAGATGATTGGCTGATGAGCAGGTAAATAAATTGGTCTGTGAGTATATATTTATATCCATAATTACTATTTACCTTCCTCTCTCTAGGGCACTGCCATGGGTTGCAGGTATGCCAAGCTGTTGCAGATGTAGCATTGTTTGGAGAACCTTGTCCAGGACTAGGAAGCTATTTATCAGTGGATTATCACTGCAAAGATGGTCAGAGACCTTTCTCAGTCTTTATCACTCTCATTGTGTTAACATATGGCAATAACAATTAAGTTGATGTAAATATATTTAGCTAATTAAAATAATCTTGATAGCAGATATGTCTCAAGATTACAAGAGCAGTCCTAACTGTGTTGCAGCTCAAGCAGTAAATGAATTATAATGAACTATAACCTTTAATCATTACAGTTATATGTATGTTACGTGCCATATTACAAGGCTTCAAAGTTGTTGCGAAATCTATTGGATTATATACAAGTTTTTATGTTTTAATAATATAATAACACTGCTGTGTTGCTTAACAGGACTTCATTTGCTGATTAATAAGCAAGCTGCTGTCTTTGATAACGTCACCTTGACTATAAAGTGGTTGCTCCATCCTTTCCAAGGAAATCTCACATGCACTTTGAATGCTGGTGATGGACACACCATCGACCCCTACATGCCTGAGAAGTAATTACAATACCTTTGTAGAATACCTTTAGAATTCATCGAGAAAGCTAAAAAATTAAGTCTCCTTGTCTTTTTAGGTTGCAGAGTTATGTAGTGCACAGATACCAACACGCTGGAGTCTATACTGTTACAGTAGAGTGTAGCACCAGTGAGTGGCACGTGACAGCTCAGAAAACCATCACCATCCAAGAACCTGTTGGGGAATTTAACACAATTGTGTGCCACAGCTCAAACCAGACAACGGACAGGGAAAACTGCAAAGGTCTTAACCACCATGCGCTGAGAATCCAAGTGCAGCTCAGTGCTGGTAAAATATAACACTGTCATCATGGTCTTCACTAATGAAAACCTCAACCGCAATATAGATCCACTTTAAAATCCTTTTATTCCGTCAGGTACTAACGTCACATACAAAATCCAGCGTGGGATCACTGAGCTTGTCCGCTCTTCTGAAGTCAGAGGGATCATTCGTCACAACATCACTATCCCTCAAGAAGCTTTACAGCTTTTGGGCTTGGGATGCCATCAACTTACTCTCCTGGCCTCCAATGGAGTGACCACTCCAGATGTGTCTGCTACTCTGGAACTTTGCTTGGTGGAGCCAGTGGCTGGTCTTCAAGCCTCTGTGGCACCAGAACAGGATCTGTGCTCAGACTCAGCTCTATATGTTAATGTCTCCCTGGACCACGGTACTCCAGTTGAGGTGCTCTTTCTGGTCTCTGGGGATAACAGCAGCTTCTCCGAGACCCATCACATGCTAAATGGGAGTTTACAGATGTTCAGGGTCTCCAGCAAAATAGAAGGTTCTGTTGATATTGTTGTAATATTGTTTTTTTGTTTTGTTTTGTTTTTTACCAGGAAAGCAATTCTTTCTTCTTTGTTTTTTTTTAAGTAACCAGAGGAATTTTCTTTTACAGGGTCAATGCAGGTAAAGGTCAGGGCGTGGAACTTGTTTTCATCAGTGGAAGTTGATGCCGGAGACACACTATTGGATTGCCAGGTGGACAACTCAGTATGTAAAAGAAACTGTTTCCTTCATGTCATCAAAATTGCAAAAGGCATATATCAACCCTATTAATTATTCCGTCATTTTAGACAGAAGATCACATGGGAGGGCTAACTGGCAATAACCTGATGATCACTGCAAACCCTGAGAACCCAGTCATAGGCATGAGTAGCATAATGTTGCGTGTTAGTGGCCTAAATGGAAATGCTGAACTTTACACATTTGCCTGGAACTGCAGTAAGTGGTCATTTATTAAAATAAAAATCCAGAGTGCTTTACATGCCTACCTAGATGCAACTCCCTTTTCTGACCATACAATAAAGAATAATGGTATTGGAATCCACTGCCATTTCTTTTTCTTTCAGGTGGAACTTGTCCCTGTAATGTCAGTACTCAGACTAAAACCCATCAGATAAGTGCTACATGTCTCCCTCCACCCTACAGTTTTTCAATCTACTCTGTGACCGCCACAAAGGCAGCGGGACAGCTAGAGGAACGGACAGCAAGCAAATGCATCTCTGTGTCTCCAGGGAATGATTTTAATCCAGTGATTACGTAAGAGGATGTTTTATTTACTTCCTTGTGCAACTTGTGCAGTGTTTGTTCTTTGACATTTCTGAGGCAGATGGCCATTCTCTATTATTAATTATTGACTTTGTGTGTTTGTCTGTGTGTGTGTGGGGGGGGGGGGGTTAGACTTCAAAACAGTGTTACTATGAATGCAAACTTTAATACACTGAAAAACACAAACTATTAGCAACATATATATATATATATATATATATATATATATATATATATATATATATATATAAAATTGGTTTCACTCTGCCCACGTGTTACATTTTTTCCTACATTCTTTTGCATGTCCATGGAATAAAATAAAATATCAGATGCCATGAGTGTATCTTCTACCATCAGTTACACATTTGAATGACCATGTAATACGAAGCAATGTGATAACATGAAATGAAAATGACCTTATATGCCCATGGGCATTGTTTTCGACTCAAGACAGCTGTCATTTGCTGCTATTGTTGAGCAACTGTTTGATGCTGTACACAACAGCACTTCACCCTTTGAGCGTTCACTGAGAGTAGGCTAATGATTGGGAGGCAGGAATTTGGCCAATAGCTGCTGCAAGTCTTTTATAATCGACCAATTGGTGTGCAAGAAGACGGAAATTACAGAGAGGTGTTAAAGCAATGCAAATATGCGCACACATGATGTAGTATTAGACCATATTTATTGCACATCATGAAAATAAATTTCCCAGATGCTTTTATACGGTCCGAAAAAGAGGACATGTCCGGGAAAAAGAGGACATGTCCGGGAAAAAGAGGACGTATGGTCAACCTACTCTTAGTTACAAAGCCATTGCGTCATGTTTTGACAAACAGAAATTAAAAAATTTGTTTATTGTGTGTTTAGTGTACTATAATGTTGATGTATTTCTGTTAATGTTTTCTTGCCTAACCTAGCCTAGCCTTGCATTGCCTTGCCTTGCCCTGACCGGCCTTATTCTAGTCCTTTGTTGTTTTTTTGCTAGTTTTGTTCCTTTTATTGCAGAAATTTAATCTGTTAGTATTTAATAAAATTGTCTGCACATCCTGCCCGGATTCATTACAGAATGCTCAGCTAATATGGATGCAGCAGACTTGGGGGTGCTAGGGCAGTAGTTGGCAGCATAAGTTCTTCTCCTCAGGCAGCACCAGCAGCAGCTTGAAAACCTGGTCAACAAGCAGAAGGAAATAACTGAACTACTGTCTCTGTAAAAAATGGTCAGGGGTGGGGGTACAACTCCAGATCAGCGATCTTGTTGTCCTCCCACACCCCAGCCCTACTGAGTATGTTACTCCACCACGTTGCACGTCTCCACACTTCCTGGTTCTGGAGGTGTGCAGATCCAGCACGGTGGGCAGCTTTACACTGATGGACTTTTCAGAGCAACCTGATGATGCGCTACAGTTTGTGAATGTCATGTTTGGTGGCTAAGCTGCACTAGACTGTGATGGAGGTGGTGATAACAGACTCTACGATGACTGTGTAGAACTGCACCATCAGCTCCTGTGGCAGGTTGAACTTCTTCAGCTGGTGCAGGAGGTACATCCTCTGCTGGGCTCTCTTAGTGAAGGAGCTGATGTTACTGTCCCACTGCAAGTCCCTGGTGATTGTAGTTCCCAGGAACCTGAAGGACTCTACAATCATCATGGTTCTGTCGAGGATGGTGACTGCTGGCTGTGTTAGGGGGCTTCTCCTGAAATCTACCAACATCTCCACTGTTTTGAACCTGTTCAACTCCAGGTTGTTGTGACTGCTCCAGAGGACCACCTGTTCGACCACCTGTCTATTAGCAGACTCATCACCGTCACGGAAAAAACAGATGACTGTAGTGTCATCTGCAAACTTCAGGATTTTGACAGGAGGGTCCATGGAGGTGCAGTGAGAAGAGCAGAAGGGAAAGCACACAACTTTATGGGGCACCTGCACTGATAGTTTGAGATCCTGAAATGAATTTTCCCTCACCTGCTTCTCTCTGACAGTGAGGAATTTGGTTATCCACTGGCAGGTGGAAGCGTGCATGCTGAGTTCGGTCAGTTTGTTATGTAATAGTTCCGGGATGATTGTGGTAAACGCTGAGCTGAAATCCAAGGACAGGATTCTCGGATATTTCGAGGTGCTGAAGGATAACGTGAAGTCACAAGTTCATTGTGTCGTCCACCAACCTGTTGCCCCAGTATGCGAACTGCCGGGGGTCCAGCAGGGGGTTTGTGATGTCCTACAGGTGAGTCAGTACCAGTGTCATGACCACAGAGGTCAGGGTGACGGGTCTGTAGTCCTTCAATCCTGTGTTGGTTGCCTTTTGTGGATGGTATTATTGTGGAACATTTGAAGCAGGAAGGTATTTCACACAGCTCCAGTGATCTGTTGAAGATCTCTGTGAAGACAGGTGCAAGCTGATCAGTGCAGGCCTTCAGACAGGAGACATGTCACTATTTACATATAACTGATGAACATTTTTATTTACAATTTGGTATGTCCAAACTTTTGACTGATAGTATAGATTCTTGGCCTATGGTTACTGGAGCAAAACATGATGTAATTTTCAACAATAACTTATGTTGCTTAGCCAGTAGGTGACTAAAGGTCAAAGAGATAAGTAGGCAAATAATATTTTCACTGCAATAGGTTGTCCCACCATGTTATCATGTACCGTGGCCTGCTTTCTGCTTCTACTAGGAAAACAATCTTTTAGTGTCTTTTATTGCTCATGTTATTATTACGTTCTGGCTCACTTTCTTGATATTTATGCTATTCTCTCTTCAGATGTTCCAACTGTGACCCAGTGAATGTCAACGCAAACGTTAAGTTGCAGTTGCAGTGTGAAGGCTGTCAGCAAATTGTTTGGTACTTTGAGGACACAAACCCTGTACCTGTAAGTGCATTTATACTTCCTGCAATAGCTCCATATTCATATAATATAGTGTCTAATGAGACATTGTTTCTTTGCTTTGTTGATTTTAGGATGTTTTGAGTTCCTGCTTTAATGAAAAAGCACAGAAGGCACTGATCAAACAGAAGGAAGGTGTCAGCTCTTTTGTAATTGAGAGTGCAACTCTAGTCAATGCAGATCAGAATATAAATGTTGTTGCTTATGGTGGGTATCACTTGATTTTATTTTTATTTGGAGTTCTTCAGGGATTTACAAATGAAAAGGCCACACTTGCTAATGAGGCTTGCATCAATTTCTGTATTCTAGGTGTAAGAGATGGTTTATCTGGAGCGACTGAATTCACCATCCCAATATTCGGTGCCTCGTCTACTTTGTTTCCATCATTACTACCTGACAGTCAAGCCACAAATGGGCAGCTTGCATCCCAACTCCAAACCCAGGTTTTCCCTCCACCGTCCTGTAATATTAACCCCACTGTTGGAGACATTCTCTCTCCCTTCAACATCACATGCACTGTGGCTCCTTCATTCTGCAAAGCTGGACCCTGCATGTACTGCTTCAGGACATCCACTGGTGAGAAAACCTTTACCCAAATTTCATGATGTTCTCATCATTCGTCCAAACAAAAGGTACTTTACTGCCTTTTGTTCTGCCTCTGCTATAGGTGTCTACTTGTACTGTGGCCATAACCAGATGGTGGAGTCATTCTTTCTCCCTGTGGGGAGCGATGGTAACTACAGCCTGGTTGTAGCGATCACTGTTGAGAATGTGGAAGGGGAGAAGATTAACACAACCTTATCTGTCCAGGTTTGCACACAACTATACCACAATCTCTAGCTATATTACCCTACAAAGGCAAACGGTTATAACTACATTAACATTGAAATTGAGAAAGGTTTGTAGGTATCCCAGTCAATGTGTTGTGGTTAGATAGTTGGCACCAGATTTTCTCCAAAACAGACCAATTTGTCATAAAATAAAACAGATTTCAAGGCGGCCATTTTCAGTCATAAATCCATTTTGACCAAAGTGTCATTATTGAATTGCAGGGGGTTTTTTTTAACACTCATAGTTAAAAAAAAAGGATAGATTTATTACCCTAATGTGTCTTCAGCTGGTGAAGCATGGTCCAGATACAGCCACAGTGTCATATCACAGCAAAAAAGTGACTACATTTTCCATCTTGCACTGTGGCCTACAAACATGGCCGCCATGGACTGCAATTCCCAGAACAATTACATTCATTCTTAATCACGCACACCTGCATCAAATTCACGGCACTCACAACTACAGCATAAAGAGACTGTTTGAACACAATGACTTCGCGAAGTATTGAGTGTTATCACCGTACCAAACGTTTATACCCTGTTTCCTCGTTTTGTTTCATGTTCATTGATCTTGTTTCTTGTTTCTCGTTCTCGATTCTTGCCTTGCCTCGTTTATGCCTGTTTGCAGATCGCCTGACCCATTGCCTGTTTTTGACCACGCTATTGTCTCAAGATTTGGATTTGTCTGCCTGCCTCTCTTTATTAAAAGCTCTTATCTGCACTTGAATCC
Organism: Ictalurus furcatus; assembly: GCF_023375685.1. Lineage (NCBI taxonomy): Eukaryota > Metazoa > Chordata > Actinopteri > Siluriformes > Ictaluridae > Ictalurus > Ictalurus furcatus. The sequence goes on from NC_071264.1 coordinate 25,204,231, forward strand.
GTCCTAACCTCCAATATGTGGATTTTGTGACACACAGCAAAGTATTTCATGGGACCAACCAGAGGGCTTTATAAAATATTGTAGCAGAGACATTAAATGCTCCTCTGTTGTTGTTTATTCAATCACATGCATTTATGTAGCTTATTTAGCTAAAGATAACTCATCAGACCTAGGTACATGGCTAAAGACATTACGTCGGAACTTTCATAGATTTAAAATCTAATTTACGCTCTCTGGGCCGATCTCACAACATGGTTTGTTTAAGCAAAAACAAGTGGATGACAAAAACATGCAAAGACAAATAGATAAGGAAATATGCATTTCTTCACACATTGAATTTGAAATAGTATGTCCGGAGAACATTTGAAGGACATTTTTCTAAGAGTGTAGTGCAGTATATTGTATTTTCTTAATTCACATCCTGTTCTTAGGTAAATGATGCTAGCATTGGGAACACAGTGGAGGATCTGCAGAGCTTTGTGTCCAAGCAGATGGACCAGTTGTTGCAGCTTGGGAAGTTGACAGGGGCAACATTAGCCCAGATGTTCCAGCCGGTGTCTAATAAGCTGAATGGGGACACAACCGAGGGCCAAGAACAAGATGCAAAGATGAAGGTGCACATACAGAATCATTTCTAGATTGTTGACCATTTCACATCTCTGCACATATAGTAATAAACGTGCTTGTCCTGACTGAAGCTACGAGAGCAGATGCTGTTAGACCTGGGCAGAGCTGTGAACACTGCCCCCCTCAGGAACCCTTCAGAAGTGCAAAAGACAGCTGATGCTGTCATGGGCCTCACTACACAGAGTGAAGAGCTGACGTCTACATCTAAGGTAGTACTCCTGTTCCAGCAGTAGACTAATCTGGATAACGTGCAGTTCTGTCAAATATTTCTTTCTCATTTGCAGCTAGAGGCCAGCTCACTTTTGTCAAACCTCAGTATGTCCCTGGTGTCTTTCACACTCTCTGAGGGGGGTGACAAAGAAGTAACAAGGCAGGCAGTCACATCCATCATTCAGGCCACCAGTAACATCCTCAAAGTGTCTGCCAGCACAGACCAGCAGGTATCATACTCCAACTGGTAGAATCTCATCTGTAAATACATATTGAAGGATTACTGTTACCCACTGTTACCCACTGAACATTTTCATTCATTAAAGAACAATACGCCATGATGTAGTAACGAAGAGTATTAAAATGTGTGCAATAATATAAAACCTGGGATTTTTTTTTTTTAAAATTACTGATGGCACTGCAATCAGAGCTGCTGTTATAGAAAATGAATGTATTCTAAAAAAATCAAACAGCTTCTGGCCAATCCGATTCGAGAATTGTACAGCACTGAGGTATAAGTTACTGTATCTCTCCTTTGACTCCTTTGGTTTTTTCTTTGCTATAGGAAATCATTTCAGAAAACGTGCTAAATGCAGCGGACAACGTCCAGAGTGTGCTGCTAGCTGGTGCGAGCATAGACCAAGAGCCCATCATTGTTAGCACCTCCGAAATCAGTGTGTATGTAAACAGGTAAGCTACAGGCAATACAAAAACAGACCAGCGTGAGTGAAAAAATGAATCTTAATTTATACATAACACACAGAAAATACCAACTCATAATATTATGTGGCTTTCTATCCACAATCGTCAGTCAGCTTTCCAGCTGAGCCTTTAACCAAACAGACAAAGTGAAGAGGCAGAATTATGACAGAAATATGACATCATGAAGGTGGCTGATGTATAAGCAGTGTTAGTATTAGTGCTAAGATGCCTAAAAATACTTATATGGAATAATGAAATAAGGAAAATTTGGGAGAAAGCCCATGCCTGAAGCTCAAGCTTCGTCCTACTCAACTTCCTATAAGTTCCCATCTCTGTCTTTCTTTACTAGTTATCAGTCGAGGGCCCAACAGTGGCAGCTTGGCAGTCTTGGGCTTGAACTTCTGACTTTCTGATCAGTAACCCAGAGCCTTTAACCACTGAGCCACCACTGCCCATATACTATACACATTATGATTTATGTGTGTATGGAAATTTGTTCAATTTGAAGCTTGAATGTCTTTTTACAATAACATTTTCTTTAAATTTCATTAGAGTGTCACCAGTGGCACTTCAGAAACAGTCCTTAAGAATTGGATACAACAGCTCAGCCAGCTTTGTGCTCCCGTCTTTGGGGCCTAACGTGCTGCCTTTAGAAGAGCCAGTGGATGTGCGGGTGCGGATTTCAAGTTACTAGTCTGTGATTGTCTCTTTGTACCAAGAAAGCACTTTGTCATGCCTGTCTTTTTACTTTATCCTTTAATTCGCATACTGTTCTGTTCCTTGTACAGCATATTAAATGGATATTATTGTTCTTTTACTGTGTTCTTGTCTGGACACAGATGCTGAGTTTTGCGATAAACCCTTTCCCCTGGAGGGAAGGCGAGCCCATAAATGGAGCGGTAGCATCTCTCTCCATCACCCGAAAGAATGGATCTGTTATCCCAGTATCTAACCTCAGTGAGGAGATCGAGGTAAGATGTTTTTGGTATTAAAACCTTTTTAATCTTGATGGATGCACATACCTGTGATGGACTGGCACCCTGTCCAGGGTGTACCCCGCCTTGTGCCCGATGCTCCCTGGGATAGGCTCCAGGTTCCCCCGCGACCCTGAAAAGGAGTAAGCGGTTGAAGATGGATGGATGGATGGATGGATGCACATATTCATTAAAGCAGTAGCATCTTGGATTGTTCATAGCTACTATATAGTACGAATGTTCTGTTTATGTTGCTTTGTTTTCTAGATTATCTTACCAAGACCAGAGGCTGAAGTTAACAGTACATTTCTGGACCTGGGGAACTACAGTACCTTGGTCATTAATGTGACCAAGCCAAACATATCTCTGGTTTTGAAATTGGACCCCTCAGAAGAGATACCTTTACATTTACTCCTGGGGTTTGAACACTACCCAAACAACACTCACTACAAGACCACACTTCAGCTCCCTCAACCAGGAAATTCAGCAGGTTATTCAATAACTGATATTTACACAGGGCTAAAAGGAAAACTCCACCTTGGACGACTTGTATGAATCTTTATCATTAACATGTGGCATGCAAGATTTATTTTGTAATAAAATTCTTCTTTCATTGGCATGTTCGCTTCCGATAAACGGTTTCCTACATTACCCACGATGCCATTCGACCCACTCTACCTAAAGAGTAAATGCAGCAGTGCTTTAGTCCTTCATTCAGTCCAGCTCTCGCACCTCCTCACATCGTGACTCAACACAACTGTGTTTTTGAGTCCAGCGTTTGCTGTCTTCACAATTCTATGCTAGATTTCTCATCAGTAGAACATCATGTCCTCATATGACATCAGAACAGCAGACAACCACTAACTTCTCACGGGAATTACGAAATACAAGTACCAACTAATAAATTAGCACTAGAATCGCTAAGCACATCAGAAATATTTCAGTATAGACATTTCATGTGTATCAGAGTGGAGCTTTCCTTTTACCACTTTAAGATTAAGATAGTAATTGAAATTGATGACGATTATGATTGTGTTTGTGTGATATACTGTAGAAGAGAGGTATGCATGGGTTCTGGACCCCAGGGATATAGCACTAGAAGTAGGGGTTTACTATCTTCTGGTGAGGCCTATTGGCCAAGCAGGTGTAAACTCCTTGAATGCCTCGGTGTACATCACGTCGATAGCTGCTCAGTGTAAGTACTGGGATGAGACTGTAACCAACTGGAGTGACTCTGGCTGCAGGGTAAGTTTAAGTAGTAGATTTCCTCAAGGAAAAACTATACAAATGATTATCTATTGTAGAACCGTTCACTTCTTATTCACTTATCTGTCTCCGCAGGTTGGACCTCGCACCACACCACTTCTTACTCAGTGCCTGTGTACACATTTGACATTTTTCGGGAGTTCCTTCTTTGTCATGCCGAACCTAGTCGACGTGTCCCGCACTGCTGAACTTTTCGCCACGTTCGTCAGTAACCCTGTGGTGGTGTGTTTTGTGGGTGCCATTTTCCTCCTCTACCTCATAGTTGTGGTTTGGGCGCGAAGAAAGGACATCCAAGACACAGCAAAGGTCTTCTTTATTGCAGTCATTATTCCTGAGTACTGATTTTTTATTTTTTATTTTTAATCTTGTTATGTTCTGGTTCTAATCAGTATAAATATAAAAACATGTACATACTATTTTATGAGTTATTCCATGATTGGGGTGCCGTTTGTGTCCCATTCATATTACATTTACAAATATGTATGTAAAGTAAAGGGAAAAGACATTTTAAACATACGTAGAGTGACATTCACAAAAGAATATGTGCATTTTCCCACAAACAACTTTAAAACATTCATAAAATCCATCTACAGAACTTTGAAAACAATATTTTACCCATACCAGCTTTTTATAATTACACATTACCTTTAGATATAATCATTAAAATACATCAACTCTTATTTTTGCATTGATGTGTAAATCTATTTAACATATCATGCATGAAACATCCTTTCCCATGAGTCATCCGTGATAGTTTATGAAAATTTTTAGTTCAGTTCATTCACTCAGCCCTTTTACTTCAACACATTCACCCCTATACAATGTTTGGAATATTTCCGAAGTCACGGGTTCAACAGGAAGTTGCATTTTTTTCGAATTTTCTGAAGATCATAGGAAGAAGAAAATGAAGTCGTCTCATTCTTTTTCCTATGTATTTAATGATCTTAACAAGATCAGAGTTTTGTACCCAAATTATAGACTGAAAGTAAATGATCAATTTAGGAAAACAAATTTGAAGTAAAAGTAGAATGCCTCCAATGTTCTTAACCCATTAGCATAGATGCTAGTCAGCTACATTTTGTGTAATTTCTAATTCGATGCTAAAACACAACCCTGTTATTTTAAAACCTGTTACTCAAATGTGATTCCTGTCTGAGATGGGTTAGTATATATTTTTTTAATGATTAGACGAGTGTTTTCTTAGATTCATTGATAACATACATTAAAAAAAGAACTGTTTATAGGGATAAATGGCACCCTAATCACGGAATCGCCTTCATAGCTTTTATCTGAAAATGATATTGATGCATGATTTTTATGTACGGTGTAACGTGATCTTAAAGGTCAAAGTTACAGTGCTAGAGGACAATGATCCCTTGGCTGAATATCGCTACTTACTGACCATCAGCACTGGGCATCGTCGAGGAGCTTCTACATCCTCTCAGGTCGGTATGTCTACCTCAGTCCGAATGTCAAATCAGGAATAATGTCTAAGTGTCGTTACATGATTACCACTGCTACCACAGGTTACAGCAACTCTACTAGGCTCTGAGGGAGAAAGCGAGCCCCATCATCTAACTGACTCAGACAAGCCGGTATTTGACAGAGGAGGAACAGACATGTTCCTCCTCACCACGCCTTTCTCACTTGGAGAGCTGCAGAGCATCCGATTATGGCATAATAATTCTGGGAAACATCCTGCTTGGTAAACAATTGTTCTGCACTCCCATAGCCTATATTTCATATATAATATTTATACCACAAGGCTGTTAAATATTCAAATTTAACTGTTTAGATTAAATGTTGATCAGCTCTGACAGAAGCAAGAATCATTGAAATGGTAAAGGTTGTAGATAACATTTTGGAAGAAGCCTCAGCAAATAATCTACTTTTGTACGCCAGGCCACATCACATTACTCTGCTGTTGATTATTTTCCTATAACCGCATGCTGTCATGTTTTATTGCACGCATTTATTTCTAAACTGCCATTCATATTGGAGCTGCGTGATGACCATGGATATCTACGATTCAGGTATGTTAATAAGGCGATGGTCCAGGACCTGGAGACAGGGCAGAAGTGGCATTTCTTATGTAGTTCATGGCTGGCCATTGATGTAGGAGACTGCACCCTGGACAAAGTGTTTCCTGCAGCAACAGAGATGGACTTAAAAAGATTTAGGTGGGTAACTTTGGTTATTTAAATCAACAATATTCCCCTGAAGATGCACTATATGGACAAACGTCTGTGGACACCTGAGTATTGAATATCCCATAACAAAACTAAGACATTTAATATGGAGCTGTGCCTCCTTTGCTGTTAATAACCTCCATTCGTCTGGGATGGCTTTCCACTAGATTTTGGAATGTGGCTATGGGGATTTGTGTTCATTCAGATACAGGAACACAAGAGGTTGGGCACTGATGTCAGGCAAGGAGGCCTGGTGTGCAGCCATCATTCTAATTCATCTCAAAGGTGTTCAGTGGGGTTAAGGTCAGGGTTCTGTGCAGGCCACTTAAATTCTTCCACACCAACCTTAGCAAACCATGTCTTCATGGATCTAAAATTAGTTCCAGTGAAAGGAAATATTAATGCTACAGCATACAGAGACGCTCTAGACAATTGTGCGCTTCCAACTTAAACTGGGCTTCCAGCAACAGTTTGGGAAAGGCCCACACAAGGCTGTGACCATCAGGAGTCCACATACTTTTGGCCATATAGTGTACATCATATAATCATACTATAATAATAATAATAATAATAATAATAATAATTCGCTAGATTTATATAATGTTTTTCTAGACACTCAAAGCACTTTACATAGTATGGGCCCCGCCCCCATAACAATGGGGATCTCCTCAACCACCAGCAGTGTGTAGCATCCACTTGGATGATGTAGTGGATAGTGCGCCAGAACACCCACCACACACCAGCTATTAGTGGAGAGGAGAGTGATGTAGTCAATTCAGATCATGTAGCCATGATAGAGAAGGGCCAATGGGGGAATTTCACCAGGACACTGGGGTTATACCCTACTCTTTATGAGTGTTTTAATGACCTCGGTTTAACGTCTCATGCGAAAGCCGGTGCTGTTTTTACAGTATAGTGTCCCCGTCACTATGCTGGAGCATTAGGCCCCACACAGACCACAGAAAGAGTACCAACTACTGGCCTCACTAATACCACTTCCAGCAGCAGCCTTAGTTTTCCCCAGGTGGTCTCCCATCCAGGCTCAACCCTACTTAGCTTCAGTAGAAGAACTGAGATATGGTTCTAAGAATATCTCAGCTAAGAACTGAGATATGGTTCTGGTGGTATCAGAAGCTATCAGAAGCTATGACAGCTTCGGAAGTTGTTTTTATCTTGATATAAGTGTTAACGCTTCACATTTCTATTTCAACAGTAATCTGTTCTTTATGAAAACCACAAAGGATTTCCAAGATGGTCATATTTGGTTTTCTGTGATCAATCGGCCCCCCAGCAGTAACTTCACTCGAGTGCAGCGTGTTTCATGCTGCTTCTCTTTGTTGCTCTGCACCATGCTGACCAGTATCATGTTCTGGGGGATTCCCACTGACCCCTCTGAGCAGACCATGGATCTGGGTAATGCCCGTTTATGTGCATTTATTATACTACTAACTTTGTCATGACAATTTGAAGCGCTTTAATCAAGAATAATACTCTATTAACTTCTGACTAAAGGTAAGATCGAGTTCACTTGGCAGCAAGTGATGATTGGAATCCAGAGCTCCATTATTATGTTCCCCATCAACCTTCTTATCGTGAGCATCTTCAGAAACACCCGACCAAGGGAACGAAGGACAGATCAAACTCCTAAACAGCCTAAGACTGATTCTGTTAAGCAAGGAAAAACAGGACGGGTGTCACCAACCCAACCTCCTTCTCCACAAAGTGACCATAGGGAGATCACACCAGACGCTGTAGTCAAGGTACACAAGAGTACACTGACCGGTAAAAAAAAAAAAGAAGATTCCCATTTTCTGGAATATTTTAAATGTTTGTCTATTTGCCCTTGTTAATATTTTAGGATATCAAAAGGATAGCCCAATCACTCTCCAAAGCTCTGAGAAGCCCCATGCCAAGGATAGACCCTGAGAAAATGGATATCAACGCTCTCCTGTCACTAGTCGAAGATATTATTTGTCAGCAGAACTGTATAGGAGGCGAGTTTTACTCTGATGCCTCCAAAAAGCAGTTTGCCATCTCTCTGGGGGCTGTAAATCTTCATGGTATGGACTGAAAATCGAAACATGTACAAAATCAGTTCCCACGATCTCTTACATTTTTGCAAAACATGCTTTAGTATCATTTTGTTCTTTTCACTACATTTCCAGAGAGGAGTCCTGAACAGATGCCAAAACAGAAACACAGTATCTACAGGCAGTATCTCTACAAACAACTCCAGAATGTGGAGAAAGAGCTGAGACTGCTGGGTCCTTCCCGGTTCTCTAAACCAGAGAGCTACATTCAGGCAGTGCTGCAGGTTCAGGGCATGAAAGGATTGCTAGAGCCGTATCTCTCCTCCAGCTCCAGTAGGGACCAGGTCTCCTCCGGCTCCAGTCTGGGGGAGGGCCGCAGCGGTGATCAGAAGTGCTGCCAGAAAGGCTTGCCCTGGTGGTTTGTGTTTGTTGGCTGGATTCTTGTTGCAGCCACTAGTGGAGTCTCAGCATATTTCACCATGATGTATGGGCTGACGTATGGAATGGATCGCTCTATTAGCTGGCTCATTTCTATGGTTGTGTCTTTTTTTGAGAGCCTCTTCATTACCCAGCCTTTGAAGGTAAGCGGTCCTGCTTAATTTGGCTCTTTCTTTGTGTATTAAGTCGACTCTAAACAAATTTCAACTCTTTTTATTCAGGTGCTTGGATTTGCAGTCTTCTTTGCTCTAGTTCTAAAGACAGTTGATCAAGAGGAATGTGGAGATGTTCCAATTGAGGGGGCTCTATCAAGTACAGGTAACCTTTAAAGAAGGCACATTGGTGTAAGCAAGTAGTGTTGCCACCTCACAGCTTCAGCTCTGGTTAAATCCTAAGCTCAGGTGACTGTCTGTGAATGTTTTCCCCATGTCCATGTGGGATTCCTCCAGGTTCTCTGGTTTCTTTCCAGTTCCCAGAACCAGTCCAGTAGGAGTACTGACTATGCTAAATTGCCCTTAAGTGCGAAAGAGTGTGTGAATGTGTATATGCATGGTGCCCTGCAATGGGCGGGAGTCCCACCCGGGCTGTATTCCAAACTCACGCCCACTGTTCCCGGAGTAGGCTCGGATCTACCGTAATGCTGACCAGAATACAGCGATTACTGAAGAGGAATGAAAGAATGTTCCTTATCACGTTTAGTATGAATTATGCTCCACAGATAATCCTGATGGCATATGCATTGCCAGGAGGGACAGCACATGCAGTTTCTATCAGCCTCCTCCACCCTCTGATATTGAGAAGATGAGGAACAACATGATCAAAGAACAGAAAGTCTTTGCACTCATCAGAGAGATTCTCAGTAAGAAATGCTGATTTGTAATGCAATGTTTAACTGAGAAACCGCTTAGTGTAAGACAACTGTTTCCTTTACAGTTTATGTGGGCTTCCTCTGGATGCTGCTCCTGGTGGCTTACGGTCAGAGAGATCCAAATGCTTACTACCTCGCTCAACATATTCAGCAGCGCTTCAGGAACAGTACTGCTGACAGCATGAACTACAAAGATGTGTTTACCTGGGCGAACACCACGCTCATAAATAGCGTTTTCGGACAACAACCAGGTACGTATTTTAACCTGCGTATAAAGTAGATGTCCACTTTGACCAAATGTATTCATTATGTCTGATATTCTTTGGTCATTATGATAGGCTTTATCACAGATGGAAACTCGAAGCTCGTAGGTAGTGCTCGACTCCGGCAGGTGCGAGTGCACAAGGACTCCTGCAAGACCTCCAGCTTCATGAGCCGCTCCATTCATGACTGCAATGCTCCATACTCTTGGGAGGTGGAGGACATGGGGTCCTACGGTCCAGGCTGGAACAGATCGGCAGATGTAAACGCGTCTAAAAGTCTCCTCATGCCATGGCGGTACCAAACCCAGTCCAGACTCAGGGCGCATCCTATCTGGGGTGGGGTGGCTTTCTACAGAGGTGGGGGCTTTGTTGTGGACCTGGGGCCTAACAAACAAAACGCAAGAAGGTATTGATATATCATACTGATGTGCAGGGTTGAAGAGAAGCTTGTAGTAGCTACATTTGAGAGACACAATGCCATTTCAACTGAATTGTTTTTACAGCTACGACACTAGCCTGTTGTGGGCATCTTTGAGCTCATATATGCAGAAGACGCTAGATAGCACTTTCCTAAAATAATTGGTTTTATTTTCTTAACATTCAGATGGAACACTTCCATTTTCAATGCTCAAAGCATATACAGCGTCCTGTAATTAATTCATTTTATAATCCTGTAATTACTTGCCTGCACAAAGAATTAAACATGACAAGGCTTTACAGTTACAGGAAAAGCGTGATGCCAGTTTTCCAATGACAGGACACCTCAAAAGTGTTTCATTCTTCTTATACCACAGCAGTTTGCCAATGATTACATCGTTTTTTATCAGTTTTTAAAAAAGAAAAAAAAAATGAAGGAAGAATACGTTGTACTTTTTAATCCATTTATAATTATTGTTGTGGAGACGTCTGCGAAACAAATGAATTCCTGGTACCATTGCGTTATAATAGCTACAAACTGTTGTTCCCGCACCTCTTTTTTTTCCCCCTAAAGGTTAACAAGACAAAAATAATAATAATTACGTTGTTACCAAGCTACCGCGAAGACGTCTGTCCTGAAGATTTTCCCGTGTTTGAAAATTGGACAGTGGAGACTCCTTCCAAAAATGTTCAATAAACATTGCCGTAAACAAATCTCACCATATTAATAGTGGATCATAGAAGTCCATACAAGTCCCTGTAAACTTGTTACTATAGGAACGCTAATACTCTAGAAATGAGAATGAGCCGTGCTGTTATAGATCATTCAGCACCTTCTGACCAATCACAATCACGCACCCAACAGCAGTTAATATAAATTATTCAGAACTGTATTCTGAACCCCAGTGTTTCTCATCACAGTTTGCTTCAGTACCTTTTTGACAACACCTGGGTGGACAAATACACTCGGGCTATCTTTGTGGAGTTTACAGTGTATAACGCTAATGTCAACCTCTTCTGTATTGTCACGCTGATGTTTGAGACCACAGCAGTGGGTGAGTCTCATTTTCTCCCAATTTCTGGGCGTCTTTGGTTTATATGCGTTCCAGGAAGTCCATGTTGTTGTTTTTTTGTTTCACAGGAGCATTCCAGTATCGCAGTGATCTACAAAGTGTTCGCCTTTATCAGTCAACTGGTGGTTTTCATATTTTCATGATGGCCTCCGAGGCCATCTATTTTCTCTTCATTCTTTATTACATGTTTCAGCAGGTCAGTCCTCTTCTACGTAAACTGTGCAGTTTGATTATGGTTGATTTGATAGAGAATCAGAAAATGTGCACAGAGAAGGATATCCTTTTTATTGTTTTTGTTTTAACAGGGCAAGCTTATGAAGCAGCACAAGTGGGAATATTTCAGGAGCAAGTGGAATGTTTTGGAGCTAGCCATCATTATTTTAAGCTGGAGTGCATTGTGTGTTTTCATCAAGAGGACTCTGTTGGGCAACCGGGACATTGAGTACTATCGAAACCACAAAGACCAGTGAGTTCATTTAGCCATTTTAATCCCTTGACGTCAAGATATGAAAATAAGGGATTATCTCCTAAAATGTCAATCGGTTATTTGTGAGCGAAACTTTGCTTACTAAAAACTCCGCTAACCCTTCGCTCTTCCGCCAGACATGCTAGCTTCCATGAAACCGCCACAGCAGATGGAGTTCTTGGATACCTAATAGCTTTCCTGGTTCTGCTGGCTACGGTCAAACTGTGGCACCTGCTACGCCTCAACCCTAAACTGCAAATGATCAGCGCAACCTTGCGTCGGGCATGGAACGACATCTCTGGCTTCCTCATCGTCATGACGATTATGTTATCGGCGTACTCCATCGCTGTAAGCAATCTGGAATTGAATTCGATCTGTGTGTGCTTTCTCAGCTCTAACCAGATTAGGCTACGTTCACATTGCAAGCTTCGTTGCTTATTGCTTCTTCATTTTTATATGACTCACATGTATCACAAACAAATAGTGTCATATTTGTAAGACAATCCAGCATAGCAGAAGTAACAAATGAACGCATCTCGTCAGCTGTGATCCTTAACAATGGCACGACAAGACTCGTGGTGTAGAAAAAGCCATTTCCATCCAAAAAAGTTCGAAGGGCTGGGAGAAGGAAATGTTTTTTCAGAAACGTAGCGTACAGTGACTGATGATTCTGAAGATGATGAAACCATGAACTTTAAATGAGATGTTTCTCATCTGGTTTGTTCTCCCACAGTGTAATTTAATGTACGGTTGGAAGCTTTATTCATACAACACTCTTCTACATGCTGCCAAGACCATCGTAAGCTTACAACTGGGGATCTTCAACTATGAGGAAGTACGTGAGATCATCATTTACATTAATGTTTATTAATTTAGCAGACGCTTTTTTCCAAAGCGACTTATAAATGAGGAAATACAAGCAAAGCGATATATCAAGCGGGGAACAATACAAGTAGTGCTACTAAACAAGATCTGTGGATTGAGTTCTAGAAGAAGCAAAGTGCGCAGAGTAGAGTGTAAGTGCAAGAGTAAGGAGGGGTTGGTTTTTTTTGTGGGGGGGTGGGTTGGGGTGTTTGGTTACGTGCTCACGGAAGAGGTGGGTCTTTAGCTGTTTTTTGAAGATAGTGACCGATTCTGCAGTCCGGATTGAGGTTGGAAATTAATTCCACCACTGAGGGACAGTTAGTGTGAAGGTTCTGGAAAGGGACCTTGAACCACGCTGAGTAGGCACTACTAAGCATCGGTCATTGATTGATCGCAGATTGCGTGAGGGAATGCAAGCCTTCAGGAGAGTTTTGAGGTAGGGGGGTGCTGATCCAGACAAGGTCTTGTACGTGAGCATCAAGGCCTTGAATTTGATACGGGCGGCTACAGGAAGCCAGTGGAGGGAGATGAAGAGGACATGGGTTCTCTTGGGCTGGTTGAAGAACATAGGCATGCTCCTCAAAAATGATGAATCTCAATGATTGTAATCTTTTTTTTCCCCCACCAAAGGTTTTGCAGTACAATCCTGTTCTGGGTGCATTTGTCATTGGTTCTTGCATCATCTTCATGACATTTGTGGTTCTGAACCTATTTATATCCGTTATCCTGGTGGCATTTTCTGAAGAACAGTTACACCATAAGGTACAGACATTCACCTTTTTTTTTTTTGCAAAACTATACAAGGAGCTCCTTTTTTTAAAATGTCGTCTCTACTTCTCAGCCGTCCGAAGAGGAGGAAATCGTAGATCTGATGCTGATGAAGATATGCAGTCTTTTGGGAATCAAGGTCAAGAAGAACCAGTTACCTGAGGAACCGAAAGCAAGACCGTTTGCCATATCATAAACGTACGATTGGGATCGAAACATAAAAGTAGCACATGAAGTGGATTATAGAAGCTTTTATGTAATGCTCTTTTTGTCTTTGGAAATTGTAGAACTATTAATCTCTCCATGCACAATGCTGTCATTATATTTAAAAGCTTGATGTGAAAGGTGTTACATGTACTGAGTGTGGGCTTTTATTATATAAGCTGTAAAACGCAGCCCTTTGGGTCTCTGTACCAGGCTTTTAACTGCTTGATTTCTTCCTGCTGTCCTTAAATAACAATCATAAAACCTACAAAGCTTGGTCTGAGGAGTTACTTTTTGAGTTTTCCTTTTCCTTTGTGTTGGATATATGAAGCTTACTCATCAGTCCTGACATACATCCATCTAGCTAAACAAATTTATACCACAGCACTGTTGAATTCTTGAACGATTGGTCAGACAATGTTGATTAATTTTCTCTGACAGTAGTGCCAGCTGTAATATCACACTCGTACAACAAATATGACTTAAAGAAAAAATGTATAAGCATTGATACGGTGAAGTTTTGTGCAAGAGATCCATTTACAATGAATGGAAAGCGTCTCTAATGTCAGGGCTTCGTAACAGTCAGTTTTCCACCGCAGGAAAGTCTTCCTAGGTGAAGATGCTCTGGTTTCTCCGTGACACAAAGAACTGCATCTTATTTACTTCAGATCAGAAGAAAAGGCGAGCCTGGTGATGGAACCCGTGTTAATAGGTGTTGTATTATAAGTAATAACAGAAACTGACTTGTTTTATTGACCTCCATCGTTAAACGTATGGTAATTATTGGTCAATTTCTGTAGTACAAGAGGAAGAAAGCTTCAAGAGATGCTGTTACTGGAAAATAACACCATTACACCACCCAGTCTTTATTTTCCTCTAACAGCATGCAGTGTTGTGTTTTATTCTTTATGTAGTAAAAGAGCTTACAAAAATGTATTGAGAATTTCCACACGTGTTTATATGACCCCATATTACAAAAAAAAATATCACCAATTAAGTCATTTTTCTTTTTAATGTCATATATAGATGGTTCATCCATACATCAACCAAATGCTTGAGACCTTCACAGCCCAGCCCAATTGTACATGCGGCAATTAGTTAATCAAACCTTCACTGCTCTTTCAATGTAAATGTCCGGAATTGAACATTAAGAGCATTCCGTTTTGTGGAAACCTTAAACATTTCCAATACAAGCGGCAGAAGTAGTGCCCCTCCACTGAAAACGAATTCATCAACCAGACAATCACAGGGCAACCTGCCTGCCAAGTAACAAAGTTACAGGTACTCTGTTTTAAATAGCTTCAAATTGTGTTTTTAAAAAAAGAAAAAAAAAAAATTGAAGTCTGATACAGAAGGCTAAGAGACCTGAACAATATGAAAGTGCTAGTTATTAATTTACAGATTTCAGGCATCACATAGTGCTATGACAAAATATGCTACATTTGAATACACATTTGTCACCTTACAAATGCCTCTGGTTGGTTGTCCAGGCTGCTTAAAAATTAAGAGCCGTTGCTTGTATATACAATAACGTGATTTCCATTTACGCAGAAAAAAAAAATGGACACTACTGCCAGAGGTATAATCTTACAGTGGCCCCTTGGCCAGAACAGTGAAAATGATGAATCAGTCCCACTAACAATTTCAATTATTTATAGCCCCCGATGCATGTAGGTGGTAAGAAAGAAAAGAAGAAGAAAAAAAAAAGAGCTGCCGTCATGGTATCCCTCTTGTAAATGGATTCCATAAGGCAACATTGTTCAGAGCTTCTTTGTTTATTTTTTTTTCCTCTTGAAAGTTCGTTGGTTTGTTTGTTTTTTTTCCTCCCCCAGCCATTGGTTGTATTTGGTTGCCTTCCCCACGTCTTCTGGTGCTGTCTTAGACTGATAGTCAGATTGAAGAGTGAGTGAGAAGAACCAGTTCAGGAACCACTACTTGAGGGAACAACACAAGCTTTTTTTTTTTTTTCACTTCACTACAATCAGGGTAAAAAATAAACAAAAAAATAAACAAAAAAAATAAACAAAAAAAAGGAGGAAAAGGGACGACTCAATTCATTCCAGGTGCGCTGCCGCCGAAGTTGAACGTAGATGGCACCACTGGAACTGTGAATTTGTAACCCCCGTGCTTCTCGATCATCTTTGATTCTGAAACCAGAGAGGGAGATACACGGACACCAATTAGCAAAGACGAGTCGGATTTCGATTGTAAACCTTATGAGAAATAATAATAAAATAGTGCGTATGTAAAACATGTGTACAAACTGAAATGATAATACTAAATCATAGGGATGGGCAAAATTATATCGATACTGTTAAGACGTCACGATATACTTTTCTGAGATATCGCAATCTCTCAATATTAGAACCGTGACGCTCTGATAGAAAGGAGCTGACTTGAAATAAATCCTAAAATAAACAGATGAAATGTTTTGCCCCTTCCTATTCAGTGCGACACTTTTGGCAGACATTAAATAGAAGCATTATTGAACTATAAGTAGGTTTGAATGCTCCATGTATACTCATATTATAATAAAATGCTCCAGGTATACTTCATGTGAGTGACAGAAGCACTGCTGCCAACTACTTTCAATGGAAAGTCTCTAATTGTCGCTAGATGATGTCATGCGCTAATTAGCATATTCATTACATCATCACATATTTGCATTCTGCCTAGTGTTGGCCGTTTACATCCGTTTAGTTCTCTCCTGCTCTCACATGCTGTATAGTAATACAGCCGAATTCGCAATAAAGCGGTTCTCGCTGACATATTTCTGTTTTTGTTGTCGGACGACGGAACGAGTACGAAACAGTGACTGAAAAGCGGCACGTCACGACTACGTGTTAACCAGCAGTCACTTCCAAGCTGCTGCTCTGCACTGCTAAAATCCTGATTTTATAACCACGACGTTTTCCGACAAAAATCACCAGACACACAAGTTAAAGACAACGGTGGTGCTGTGACGTTTGGTTATATTAACATGTAAAAGGATCACTCAGAGAAAGTTTCTTCTTTTCTCTCTCACACTGAATGTGGGGTGTGTGCGTGTGCTAAAAGGGCCTGAAAAGTGGACTGGAGCTCGGTCTGTTAAAATGAGTGAGTGAACGAACACAGCAGGAGGAGAGGGATTGTATTCATGGTTCGCTCAAATAGATTTGCGCTTGATAGAAAATTAGGGATGCACCAAATTTCGGCCGCCGAAAATGGCATTTTTGGCTGAAAAGACGAGCCGAAGATACACGCCACTGTGCTCCGTCCTGCCCCTCAGTGCTCAGATTCCATTCTAACCGTCGTTCGGTTATCATGGCGCTACATGGCAAAGGGCGATCACGTCAGTGGTTTTGGAAATACTTCAAAAGTTTCTGATAAGGACATCAAATTTGTAATCTCCAGTGTTTGCTCTGCAGAAATTTCAAGAGGGGTTATGGTGCACAAACACTTTCCCATGACAGGTTTGATACACCGCCTGAAAACACAACGTCCCGTTCAATATACAGCAAAACACCAAAACAGAAGAGCGGGCCTCTCCCATTCTGTGTTAGTCTGTTGTTCTGATTAAAATGATTCTTTAGCATATTTAAACTGATTGTATTTGTAAGACGCTAGCCTAGAGCTGCTAAGTTCATTACTTGTCTGCTGTTTTGCATAAGTTAACGTTACATTATTTGGATAAAAAAAATTTTTTTAAACTGTTAATTTGAATAGTTACAGAACTGAATGAAGATATTTTTTGTTTTGGTGTGTTATCAATAAAAATGTGATCATTTAATTGTAGTTTTTCAATTCAGATTCATTAAAAAGTCTAATAACACAATTACACACAAAAAAACACAATTTTAAAATGCGTTTTTTTAAGTGCTCTTCAAGCAGCTTGTATGAACCCTGTAACAAGATCCCTTGCACCCAATCACAGTGACACTAACCGATCATGTGACACTGGTTTCACTTTTCTCAGAGGAGGCTCATCTTAGCAGTCACTCTCCCTGGTTTGGAACCATCATGTGATTGGTGAGAACTGGCTAGTGGGTGAGAACAGTTTCTTCAAGCATCACGATATACGCGCGTCATATCGCCCACCCATAATTTGTCAAACACACACACACACACACACAACACAAACTTATAAAAATAAAAGCCATCTCGTACCATGTGCTGCTCGTCTCTGATCTGCAAGTGTGCCGATGTCCTGGAGCTGTTTACCCTGCTCTTCATCCAAAGCCTGAGTGAGTGCCTGGTACCATGTGGGATCACGGCTTTGGAGATCTACAGAAGAGAAAATCCATCGAGTTAAAGGAACAGTTAGGAGATGAAATTTTCCACAGCACCCCACAAACGCCACTGCTCACCCAAGACATGCCCAGTGTCTACAGTTTGCGTTTAAGAGAGTAGCGTATGGGGAAATAATCTCCAGTTTAGTGCTGTGATAACTACATGCCTGAGTCACACTATTGCTTCAGAAATAATCTAATAATCAAAGTTCAAATCCCTGGAACTGCCACTTCTGGGCCCCTGAGCAAGACCCTTAATCGTCAATATAGCTTTGGATTTAAAAAAAAAAAAAAAAAATGCAAACAAATGCATCTAAAATAAAAAGGAGTTCTTACTCTGTAATATGGCTTTGAAGATCTGGTACTCGTCAACAGGATTCTCCTCGTCGTCGACAGCGGTGGCGAATCCCTCTAACGCGGTCTCTTCAGCATCATCTTCCTCCCACTCCTCATCGTCACCATCTTCTCCTGCTTGCTTGGCGAGCATTTCGAGGTATTCCTGCCCTTCGTCGTCAATGTCGTCCTCGTCACTTCCGAGTTCAGCTAAACGTCGCAAAAACACTGTGTTAGCACATGCACACCTTCAAACACAGTGCTAACGTAATAACCCACGCAAACTTTATTTGCTACTCAGAGACGCTTTGTGATCGGTTACCGTTCTCGTCCTCCTCTTCTGCATTTTCGTCGTCGTCGTCGTCCTCGTTCTCGTGCTCAGCCCTGCAGGCGTAGGCCCTCTTCAAGCCGCTAAACAGGAGGATGGCAGCAGGGAGGAGCTGTCCCGCTACTTGGTTGACCGCTTGCGGTCTCTGCTCCAGATCCATCAAAGCGCACAGCCCCAATACGCACATCTTTCTGTCGTGAAGCCTATAAGAGCAACCGAAGAACCTTCTGTTACAGCAGATGCACACAGACAGCCCTTCTGGCTTAATTTAGCAGCTCATACACGAACAGTCAAAAGTTTACACACACTTATTCTAATATATTTTTTCCCCTACATTTTGTAATAATAATAATAATAATAATAATAATAATAATAATAATAACAACGTCATCAAAATTAAAAAATAACACAAATGGAATGATGGGAATTATGTTGATTAAAAAAAAATCCAAAATAAATCAAAATAATTTAGTATTTTATCATCTTCAAAGTAGACCCCCTATTGGCCTAGAATTTCCAGAAATGTATTCTTGGCATTTTCTCGACGAGGAATTTCCCCGAGATGCTTTTTAAACAGTATTAAAGGAGTTCACACCGACGCTGGACTCTTATCAGCTGCTTTTCGGAATATTTCGCTCCGAGTCATCCGTTTAAAACAATATTTTTTTGTAAATAAAATGTTAGTTTTCGAATGAAAGAAACAAATACGTCGACACGATTCTATTTTTGTCTACAACACCGATTTCAAACATTTAATCATACACCTTCAGATCAAAATTTTTAAGATCATGAGAAACATTTCAGTCCGTTAGTGTAGATACCAAAAAAAAAAAAAAAAAAAAAAAAGGTATGCCTGTTCATTTCCTGCAGTTGAGAGATGAAAGACTTTCTCAGGACAATCGAAACGCGCTCGGTTTCACTCGGGAAACATACCGATACCACCTCATTTAGACACAGACTGTTTCGGTCCGCACCAGAGTTTGAACGCACCAGGGTTAGACTAAATGTCTTGCTTGTATATTCTCATTTGTAAGTCGCTTTGGATCAAACCGTCTACTACATGAAAAAATGTAATGTAAATGCCGCACATGTGAAACCTACCCATAAATAAATCAATTTTAAAAAATGATGGTACACACATTGGACTAATATGCAACTGCTTCAATAATTGGATTCGACTCATAAAAAGGATCTGTGCTTCAATGATAATGACAGGTTTAGTGAACTCCTGCTCTAGAGAACAGTTATTTCTAAAAAAAATCCCCAGCAAACTGATTTATGAATGACTTTTTTGTAATTTAAAGTGAAGAGGTGAAAGCTGCAAGGTAAGTACCCGAGGAAACAGTCGACATCTTTGAGCCACTGAGAGATAAAGTGGTTGGTGATGGGCTCAGTGTTGTTGGGGAAGCGCAGATTCTCCAGCGTGTTGAGCAGCAGAGGAGGGTTATAGTAGAGTGCCGCGATGGCCACCTGCAAGCACATGGTCCTCAGCTCGCTGGTCTTCACCTCTCGCGTCAGACGCTCCAGAGCTGTAGTTACGAACAGGGGAACCACCTGCGCAAGACGGACAGGACGACGTGACTTTCTCGAGCAGCGTTATTACAAGAGACTATGGATTGTGAGAGTAAGGCTGGTTTAAAGTACCTGGTCGATGCCACGTCCTTTGCACTGCAGGATGACGACTTCAAGCAGCTTGGCAGCGTGGCACTCTGGGTCCTCTCCTGGGTCACCTGACAGAACCTGAGAAGAGAACGCACTACGATTAGACGTAAATCGTCTGACCGACGGCTCAACTAATCGATTAACAGAAGAAATAATCCACAGATTAATCGATTTTATCAAAATAATCCTTAGTTGCAGCCCTAATGTAGAGGTTCTCCTACCTTTTTGCACATGCTGTAGATGATTTCAAGGTACTTGGTGTCAGACAGAAGCGTGTCCGTGTCGACTGTAATGTAGTTGTGGAGGAGTGGCATCATGTCTGCAATTAAAGCATTCAGTGTGCTTAGAGAAGCAACAAAGGCCGTCCCGAACAAACTTGTACATTCTACAATAAAGATGCTTTGACCAGCTTTAACCCTTAAACACGTGTACCTCGGATCGTTAGCGACCTGGGACATCATCCTGTACCCTCCACCCCGTTCATTTTTTTACGTTAGACCTACAACCTTCCTAGTATTCCTCAATCTATTTACTACCAACAATATAACAAGAAAAAAAAAACAACCAAACTTGTCAAATGATATCCGTTTTATAATTCATTCATTGTTTAATAAATAAATAAATAAATAAATACGTTTATAGGGTTGCTACTCTATAGAATAGTGTAATATATTTACATACATTTACAATACAATATAGTGGATACATTTCTGCGCAACAATATCGACTGTCATGGCTCAATATGTGCAATTCACTTTTATTCCTCAAGGTGGGAATGTTTGGTAAACAATGATGTAACATGTCGATCATAATGGTAAATGGTCTGCACTTAGATAGCACTTTAACCTTTGCAGTTCCAAAGTGCTTTACACCGTGTCTCATTCACACACACTCACACACACTCACACACACTCACACACACTCACACACACTCACACACACTCACACACACTCACACACACTCACACACACTCACACACCAATGGTAGCAGAGCAGCTATGCAAGGCGCTAACTTGCCATCGGGAGCAACTTGGGGTTCAGTGTCTTGCCCGAGGACACTTCAGCATGTGGAATCATGTGGGCCGGGAATCGAACCTCAACCCTACGATCAGTAGACAACCCGCTCTACCATATGAACCACAGCCGCTCCCAATCAAAATGACCGCAGACGTAAAAGAAACGTTACAAAACTCGACATGGCTCAGCGATTTACTGCAGAACAAGCTTCTATTCAAATATTAGCATCATTTGATGGATGATATTGATTTTGATGATTATGAACACGATAGTAGCCTATCGAGCGTAACGTATCAGATGATCCGGATCCCGAATATGAGCCAGATGCCGAATTTACCGGGCAAAGGGCAAAGACGTCATAATATTAGGCTACTTGATATTGTTTTTAGCCATGAAAATTACACATGATAAAATGACTTTAAATACTGTAATGATTTTACATTGTGTTATGGTGACTCAAACCATTGAATGAAAATGCTACAATACTTTCACTATTTTTGCGTGTGAATTATAAGTGCATAATTTTAACAGTGTGTCCCAGGCTATATTTTTTTTGCATCTGTTTAATGACTAATAAAATGCCAATATATAACGGAAAATGCTGTAATTTTTAATTTATTTTGTAACTTAAAATATTATGACCGTTTTATACTATTGGGGCAGTTTAGAGATGCGTTCGCTAACGACCCGAATATGTAATAATGATTGGCGAAACGTAGGTGTTTAAAGTTTAAAGGTTGACTACAAGCCTTGTTTAACCTTTAGTATAAATTCATCAGTTAAAGATATTCATAAATGACATTCTGCATCCATACAGGTCAGGGAAGAAGGTGCATGTATACCTCCACAAAACCATTAGGAAAGCAGAAATAACCAGAATGACTTTTTATTGTCCTAGGAAGTTGGTTAAAATGCAGAAGAACAGCTTTGTTAAGAAAGTCTAATATCTTATTCTCCAACATCTGTTAGACGGTGTAAGGCCGTGTATCCAACAAAGCGGTTTCTTGTCTTTGTTTGCGTTTTTTTATCTGGCTGCTGATCAACTTGGGGTAAAATGCAGTGCTCGTAACGGTCAATTTTTTACCCAACTGCTTTTTACCCCATCCCGGTGGAGGAGGGGCGGGACAAATACCTCACCGTCCAACAGTCACATCCTACTTGCACGACAACAATGGAGAAGTATTTAATATTGCTGGTCAATGGGTTTTCTGTTCTTTTCTTAGAAACAAATCCATTTAAATCTGGATTTACCTGTGAAATAGTCGAAACCGTCCTGTTGGAAGACCTCGTAGACCAGTGGGAGGAGCTGCCACATCTGTGGGGACACTTGCTGACACGTCAGACTGTGAGCCAGTGACAAGATCTCTTCATAGAATTCTGTTTATAAAATAAATTTTAAAAAACAAAAGGCGAGGAGTCAGAGTAATTACAGGCTGCTTTGTGAAACGCTGTGGTAGGGAACTGAAATGCAAGACTCACCTAGAACGTGCTGCTGCAGCACTGTGCCGATCACTTGCAGACAGATCCCTTCCAACTGCTGCGTGATCTGAAACGAGCCAGTAAACTAATCAGCGATTGTCTAGCTGCCTCCAGCAGCAAAGCAAACTCACAAACTGTCCAGCAAAAAATTTCCTTTGCAAAATACCAAGCGCTGCATACTGTAATCACGCTGGAGAAACAGTACGTGTTTCTTGGAACTTGTGGGCGGCAGAAAGTAAGTAAGCACTATGATGCACAGCAGGGAGAATCGAAGGATGGAGACACAAACACACTGCACTAGCCTGTTCTGTTCTGAGAGTAGCGCGTGGGCGTGTGGCTGCACTGACCTCTTTATGGTCCTCCACTACACTGAGCAGTGTGTCGATGGTGTTGAGGATGCCCATGGCTGTGACTGCTTTATCGTCGCCCCCTTCCTCGTCAGGGCCGGTCTGAATCACCTGGTTGAAGGTCATAGCCTGGGAGAGGAATATAACAAGGAGTTCGGACAAGTTATAAAAACCACACTAGTAAAATATTCATAAGGGAAACATTAGCAGCTACACGATGTGCTTGTATTACATAAAAACCTGGACGCAGAGTAAAAATACATTTCAAAACATTCAGTCTCGGTGACCTTACCAAATGCTGGGTCATCTCGACGGCGATGGGCGTCACCTCCTCGCTGTACTCGCAGATCATCTTCTGGATGACGTTGGTGAGGTCGTCGTTCTCGGTCTCGCGCACGATGTGAAGCAGAGCCTGCATCACTGGCCGGATGAACGGGGTGATGTACTCTTTGGCTGTCGATGGAGCGAGAGAAAAGAAAAAAAAAAGTTGTCCGTTATAACTGACATTAATGCCTTCAGAAGCTCCTACGAAGGCGAGTCGAGAGGAAAGCCGCCTAACCTTTCTCTTGATTGCTGATGAGGACCTGCAGGGCGATGGCGGCCTCCACTTTCACGGGCATCTCGTTGTCGTTGATGAGGCAGAGGCGGGTCAGCTCCAGGGCTGTCTGTAAGTTCTGGTCGCTCTTAAACTTCACCTCGCAGAAGTAGTGCAGCACCCAACATGCCTGGGCACAGAGACGGTCATTTCATAAGCAATCAGATTTCTAGACACTTATAAGCTAGCGACACTACACCGGTGCCCGACGGTAATTATATCAAGTAGAGCTGAGCTAGAGCAAAGAATTTGAGAGTGCTGCAGAGTTAACTAAACTTAATCACATGTGGGTTGAGACACGGGTCTTAAATCAATTCATTTGCTACTACAAATTTTAATACTACAACGATCGGCTCCAAACCCTTGCATATAGCAGGATGTGTTCGGAGCAGCACTGAACACTTTCCCAATGTGAAACTAAAAACTATTCTTCGGTTTAATACATTTTGCTGTTTAACAGCGTTAAAAAACAAAAAAGTTGCATTAATTCACTTTATTGTTTAAGACCCTTTGATCTTTTAAAAGGCCAACATTGGGCTTTAGAGTTCAGCACCGCTGCAGACTGGGAAATATACGTTTTTAAGAGAATGACCCCAAATTTATTCTGGCCTGCTCCTTACCCTCGCCCTCATGTACCCCAGCTCACTGCGGAAGAGCGGAAACACGTGGTTCTGCAGCATGAACTCCATCTGGTCTTTGTAGATCTTTTTCTGCAAGACAAGAGACAAAAACATTTTAAAACAGACCGTGATCCAAGCACAAGAGGTTTCGCATGATGGAATTTCGGGTCTCGAGTTTTAAAATAACGATCAGGTAACGGTTGAGACCTTGAGCAAGATCTCAGCCAAGGAGCCGATCATGTGTAGAGCGCCATCCTTCTTGCGGGGATCGGAGGTGAGCTCGGTGAGGATCTGATAACAGAAACCCATGGTCTTCTGCAATACCTGGAACACAAACGCACGACAAACGCTCAAAAACCCACACATGCGTTAATTCTTCACTATTTCTAAAATGGATCTCCGAAAGAAAATGGTTTCTCTTACGCCGGTCTTAACACCTGCATAATTAGCTCTTGCTCTAATCGTGCATGGCTTATAAGAAAGTTTCAGTTAAACAGGTTTTCGGTTTCTTTTTTCACTTCAGTCCAAATGCTTACCGGCTACAGACAGTGCCTAAGCTGAAGATTAAAAAAAAAAAAAGAAGAAGTACAAAGTATTTCTTTACATGTCAGGCAAATTTCAAGCCATCTGCTAGTGTTGTTTAGATAGTACTGCCTGGGGCGTAGCTTTCCATTTGCATATCCCGTGTTCCTGGTATTTTGTGTTTCAGGTTCTGCACATATCTTGTGTTTTCTTTCCCCGATCAGTACGCATGTCTTGTTTATGAAGTTTTCATGCAGAGTAATCTTTTTCTCTTTTTTTTTAAAGGACAAACTATGTTATCCCTTTTAAGAGTTGTGTAGGAGAGAATGGAGGCTGACCAGTGGTAAACGGTCGTGATGACGTCACTAGGCCAGTACTATGATCTCCAGTGGCTCTGTGGCTGCAGGTGTGGTGTGAGCACGGTCACAGACTGTAAAACACAGACTGGAGACAGCACTAAACGCAGACAGGCACCACGCACACCGCTTTACCCGCAGCCAGAAAGATATTTGCTCTTTTCTTTTTTTTTTTTTTAAATAACAGGAAGATCCCAGGCCTTATACAAAATTAGAAAAATCAACAAAGTTCACCTAAAATGATCACGATGCAGTCAAACGAATGGGAATTTGCTTTTCATTAGGAAAATATACCCCCACACTAATTTCCTAGTTTTTGCATTACACATAGGCTGCAAATCTGTCTATATAAGGTGCAGCTCTATGTGAATTCACAGCGCCACGCTAGTTTTCCTAGTATTCTGAAAATCCACCTCAGCAGCTGTTCAACAGTGACGCTATACAAACAGCAGGGTGCTGATTAGATACATCAGCATGTTGGCAGTAAGACCTACACAAATGGAAGTGAGCCCGAACAGTCAGAGGCCTTGTAGTGCCAGATGGCATTTTGTGAGCACTCACTTCTTTCCTTTTGTTACAGGCAGTGAAGAGCAGGGTCTGAGCGGCCGTCGTGGGCGAGATGAAGTCCTCGAACACGTCTGAGCAAAGGCAATAAAATATATATATATATATTAAAAAAAAAAAAAGACAAACAGTGAGGAGCTTTCTCTTTCCTGTGGTTTGATTTGCTATGACGAGACCGTAGAGGACCCGCAGCTCATTGGATACCCTTACCGAACTTCATGCGAATGTACTCGTAGGGATCCTCCTGCCACAGCTCCTGATCGCTGTCTGTGTAGCACATGAGGGGGAAGACCACGTCCTGAATGATGCCCTGCAAACACACACATTCATAGAATCTGATCTCCACGGACGATTTTTTTTTTTTTTTTTTTAATTTCATTGAAATACATTCATTTCCAACAAATGGCTTCTCAAAATCCATCACATCTAACAAAATAACCTCTGATAATGACGAATACGGTCTTCAGTATTGCTCATTATTATTACTCCTGGCTCGGGTGAACGTTTAACTGTCTAGAACCGTTACATTTCTTGTAGTTGAATCAAACTTCTGGACCTTTACTGCATATGCCGTACACGAGTCCTACGTTCTGACGCACTTAAAAGCACACAAAGGACCCAGGAATGCGGTTTCCGCTTGGGATATCCAAATACGACCCTACCTATTGGGCGACAGTTCCTGGAACTTTTTTTTTTAGTTCCTGCTGCAGTGTGGGTGCTTCATTGTGAACCATTTGTGTGGGACTAATCATAGTGAATTCATCAGTTGGTCAAAATTCAAGCATCCAAAAACAAACATTCAACTCAAATAAAAAAAATAATTATTAAATAAAAACATACAATAAATAAAAATAGAAACGGCACCAAGCGACTACCCAGGATAAGGATCAGGCAGATACCCGATAATGTTTACGTATAACGAGATCAGACAGTACTCGCGTTAGAATTTATTTTTAGTACTTTATATTATTCACAATGCAAGTGATTTTTATAGGAAAGCTGCACTTTTGTGAAAGCTGATTTTTTCCAGATATGTCTTTTTCCTGTATATCCATCCATAACCGCTTCAGTTAAAAAAAATTATTTCAGAGAATAATTTTAAAATAGCCGTTTAAGAAAAAACGTCAGATGGTGATTGATAATGGCTGATGCGCAAGGGTTCACTATCTGTATCGGAAAGAAAAAGCGGTATTGTACCATGTCAAAATAAAATAAAACAAACACATAAATTAGAACCGTATAGAGACGTAAAAAAATTTTTTTATTAAAAACAAATAGGATGATAAACAAATAAAGCCTGTTTAATATCAGAGACAACTGGCAAAGCAAACATTTCCTTGACACTTTTTTTTTAATGCTAGTGGTTTAGTTTAAATAAATTATATAAAAAAAATTTAAGGCTGTGGGAATGTGTTTTGAACATTTCTCCTGGCACACAAGATGTGTTAAGCAAGAGAAGAAAGAAAGAAAAAAGTCTTGAACATTGAAATCTAACTAGTTCCTCAAAAGACGTTTCACAATGCACCAACAATGACTACTGAAGGAAAGAAAACAACAGCTGACTGTTACACACACTGCCTCGTAACACACATCGCACAAGTACACAAAGCAAAATCCCTTTACCTGGATGTGAGGCTTGAGGTTTTTCCAGGTGACGGCGTGAGCAATACCCTGGTTAATATAGTTCAGGGCCTGCTGCAGGACTCGGGGTGCTACGTATTGCTTCTCTTTATAGTGATACAACACCTTCAGCAGGACCTGTGAGGAGATGCAGGAAGTAGAGATCAACACCACTGCACCAACGATTCAAGGAGACATCCAAGGTGACGATGATGTATTCACCATCACGTATTCGCTCCTTACCTGCTGAGCAGCCACGGCATAACCCTTGAGGAAATGTTCGGCAAACTCTGTGTACTCTTTGGTAGTGTTGCCAGGGCTGCCGTATCTTAAGAGACAAAAACAAAACATTTGGGAACGAGGTCAGTTTACAGTTTCATAAACACACACGAAAAGCCTGCCGAAAATAACCGGTGTGGTGTTTCACGCCGTTCAGCGTGGGCTGCGAATTCAGCAGCGAGTTATCACAGAGCTGAGAGCGAGGGCGTGTTGTACCTTTCGAACAGCCGAGCCAAGATGTGGAGAGCCCACTTCTTACACTTCCACCAGGGCAGCTCGGGTCTCTCGTCCTCATCCACCTGCAGGGTCTCCTGTGGAGAAACGTGAAAGCATGTGGCACTCAGCGCTATACTAAGACATGGGTATCAATGATGATTTCTTCTTTACTACTTAAAGCATAGGACAGATCAATACGGTATATGAATGTATAACTATAAAAATGTATACATACACACACATACTATAGACTGACTCACAACCGTAATCATTAGAGAACGTGTCCTTATAATGTGGGTTTCATACACTAAGGCCAAAAGCATGCAGACATCTGACCATCACACCATCATACGTGCTTGCTGAACATCCCATTGCAGGTGTATTCCCCTCCCCCTCTATGCAGTTATAATATTCTCCACTCTTCTGGGAAGGCTCTCCACTAGATTTTGGAGTAGGGCTGCTCGATTATGGCGAAAATCATAACCATGAATATTTTGGTCGATATTCAGGTCAAGATTATTGAAGACTCATTGACTTTGGAAACATCATACATTTACTGAACTTTTGAGAAATAATAACTTTTTTTTTTTTGTATTTTTAGTAGTGGAATTCCTTGAATATAATTCAAGTGGAAAAAAAAAATATGTAAGACAAAATTAAATAAAGTAAACAAAGCTAGCGGAGCAAGTCACGTGACTCATTTTGGTGAACCGCATGGCTGGAAATGAACTTTAAACTTCCTTAGCTGATGAAATTCTGTCTTCTGGTTTAGATCGGCCTGCAGTTTCTCACTATTAGTGAGCTCTACAAAGGAAATGACCGATTTTAGACCAGCTGTCATGACGCTAAAGGAAACGAGCTTTCCAATGATAACAAACGTTATTTCTTTTTGTTCCACATCAGACTCCTTGAAACCAAACTGTTTCCAAACAGCTGAAACGGTTTAACCTTTCTTGTCAACCAAAGGCTCTCTCTCTCTCTCTCTCTCTCTCTCTCTCAGTCGGTCATCTTGGCTCGAGCTGAACTAAAAATGCCACAGCCTGGTAGGGAGCGTGTCTGGCCTTTTAGGGAGGGGTGAAAGCGTACCGTTGTGAAGAAAAAGGAAATGCGGTTTTTAAAAAGACAAACATTGCGAAACGGAATGTAGCACAATAATCGTTTTCTCTCGTTTATTTTGCTTTCATAATCGAAATCGAGAAGTAGTTTAGTCGCACAGCCCTATTTTGGAACGTGGCCGTAGGGATGCGTGCCCGTTCAACCACAAGCGTTATCGAGATCAGGCACTGATGTCGGGCGAAGAGGTCTGATGCGCAGTCGCCGTTCGGGTTCATCGGGGTTGAGGTCAGGGCTCTGTGCAGGCCACTCGAGTTCTTCTGCATTCATCAACCTTGGCAAACCATGTCTTCATGGAGCTGGCTTTGTGAATGGGCCATGGTCATGCTGGAACCGGTTCGGGCCTCTTCGTTCCCGTGAATGGAAATCGTAAAGATGTTTTATACAGTGATGTGCTTCCGAATTTGTGGCAAGAATTTGGAGGAAGAACCTCATACGGATGTACTGCTCAGGTGTCCACATACTATTGGCCATAGAGTGCATGTTGACTGGC
Organism: Ictalurus furcatus; assembly: GCF_023375685.1. Classification (NCBI taxonomy): domain Eukaryota; kingdom Metazoa; phylum Chordata; class Actinopteri; order Siluriformes; family Ictaluridae; genus Ictalurus; species Ictalurus furcatus. The sequence goes on from NC_071264.1 coordinate 25,233,403, forward strand.
TCATCAGACATTTTTAGTGGGAGAAAAAAACGGCTCTTTTTGGCATATTTTTGAGTGATAGCTCATAACAGCGACCCCAATTCTAAACGTGTTACTCTTAAAAAGCGAGTAAACGGCATCGACTGCCAAAGTATCGCACAGCCCATCACATAGTCCACACTCGCGCGAACCCAAACAGCCGTACCGGAGGCACATCTCTGTCCACGACGGTCTTCATGATCTCCATCCATTCGGTCAGGTTTTGCCTGTTAATCAGCTCCAGAGGGAGATTGTACTGCGGAGAAGGAATGAAGATCAAGTCTCAAAGTTAAAACACTTAGCTCAATTTTTTTAAAAAAATAAATAAATAAAAATCTCATGCAAGACTACCTGAAAGAGCGCATAAAGGATCTTGAAGATCTGTTTCTGCACCAGCACCGAGTCGCTGGAGGGGTCTGGCAGCAGCTGGATGAAGCGGTCTTTCAGCATGGGCATGAAGATCTGCATAGCAGCGATTAGTGGCTGCCGCTCATCTGGTTTCTTGTACCTGTGATGCACACAACCAAATCAGCAACCCTCATCCCTAATAACACTGCACTGACATGTTACCATTTGTGCTCTAGCCTTACTCGTAGTTCTTCACTAGCTGGTACAGGCACAGCAGGATGCCCAGCCAGTAGGCACTGTTGTCGGTCTGCAGGTAAATGCCGATCTTGTCCACGATGGCCGTCCATTTGTTGGGGTAATCGTGCTTAATCATGTGGTGAATGCAGGTGGTGAGCTGCACTCTGTAAGCACGCAGCGAATAGAAAAACAGTTAGGAGACGAACAAACCAATTCCGTCTGCAGCTTGTACTTGTATACACACACAGACACACACGTTACCTGATGCGCTCTGGGGACTGAATGATGGCCTCGACGATGTGGTCTCGGATGAACTGGCGGTCCTCTTCGGGGATGTTACTTCCAGGCGCTTCGCTGTGCGTGTTGTCACCTTCGCTCCAGTACTGCGTGATCATGTTCTTCAAATAGATCACGCCTAGGCGAGGAAAACACATACAATTAGCTGAATTTTCATGCAAAAATAAGGGGATAATAATGGTGTCATGTGAAATCTATTAACACTAAGAAAAGGCGATAATGCCAAACCTACACAACCACCTTGCCTGATGCATGCCTTAAAATCACTAAACGAAACATTAAATATGAAAGAAATAAGAATGCGGGCGTTTAGGGCATGGAAAAGAATGGCTGTGTTCAGATGTGTACTGAAGGGTTGATTTATAGCAGGCTCCCTGCATCAGTGCAGCTGAACTTGCACTCAATACAAGCAGGTGTGCTTTTCAGGCACAGCTCTTTACTGTATTCATCTCCACACACACACACACACACACACACACACACACACACACACACACACACACACAACAGAAAGAGAGACAGGATCTGTTACAAAACCTCCATCCACTCATGTATTCAGCAGGCACACCGGCCTGTGGATCAGCCTCTCCTTCATGTGGAAATTGGCACTGCAGGCCAGATGACAGTGGGGGGAGAAACAAGTTCTGGTTGGTGTCAATAGGGTCGCCCCAAGTGTGTGTGTGTGAATGTGCTAAAAGTAAAACAGTAGCAAGACATGGGGGTTTAGACTCACTCTGTATGCCCCATCGTTCACCCTGCACTCTCCACCTATATGCCTATGAGATGCTTTACATGGATGTGAATCAGATAACAGACTGCTGACACAGACATACCCATGGAGTTGAAATCCTTCCCACTGCCGATTCAGCAACTCTCTGTCTGCAGTACTGCATGGAACGGGTATCAACCCATTCCAGAACTATCTGTGACTAGGAAGTACCTTTACCACCCGCTCACTATCACATGACAGTACGTGTGACAGTTCTCTGTCCTGGAGAGGGTTTTGGAGGCAAACCAGCCGACCGAACGGAACTTTCCGGGTCCGCTGCACTTGATGGAAATGCTATGAGACACTACAACATGCTGAGGAACATGGCTGTGTGGTCTAAATAGAAAACTAAACTACATCCCAAACCACACACTATATTATTCTAAATCAGTGGCCATAAACCCTGTTCCTGGACCTTCCCGAAGACTTTAGCTCCAACCATAATCGTGCCCACCTGACCATCTGATCATTGCCTTAAGAAGTTCCTGATCATGTACAACAGGTGAATGGTAAATGGTCTGCACTTATATAGCACTTTACACTGGTTCTCATTCACACACACACTCAGCAGAGCTGCCATGCAAGGCGCTAACTTGCCATCGGGAGCAACTTGGGGTTCAGTGTCTTGCCCAAGGACACTTCGGCATGTGGAGTCACGTGGGCCGAGAATCAAACCGCCAACCCTACGATTTTTTTCCTGGGTTCTGCAGAATCGCAGTCACCTCTACGTTACACTACGATATAAGATACGTTCCAGTTTGTAGTAGTTTTTTTTCTCCACATAATTGTTTACTTTTTTTTTTTTTACTTACAGCTGAGCATGACCAATCAGTAGTTCGCTCCACCTATAAGTTCCTGTTCAGTACTTTTGGCACCCTCACATGAAAGACCAAACCCTGCATGGGTACTTACAGTACAGGTCACTTAGCAATGGAAGTGTCAAAGTGCAGAATCACGGAGTTGTTACCGTACCCACACCATGGTGTAAAAGTGCTATATTTGTCCCAGGACGTCCGGCTCTGACTTTGGAGGACCTGTTTCGAAGAGTTATACTTTAACTGACCTGATTCTTATTTGAGCTCAACAGGTTTAGATGTGTTTCTAGAATTAGGAAGTCTAACGGACTCTCAGGCATGTACATCCTTGTAGTAATAGATCCCAAATCACTAAAGGAAACAACTGAAGGAAGCTTAATCAGATGTGTAATCTGGGCAATCCTGCATCAGGACCATTTCTAAACAAAAGACAACTTGTGACGCAGAAACAGCTTGGACATCCTAATTGTTTTTCCAGGAGCGGCTTGTTTTAGCCGTGACCGCACCTCAGTAAAGGTTCTCGCGTCGGAGGATGGGTTGTGTAGTGTGCTGAGCTCCACACACACAAGTGATGGCAAACTACAGTAACTGCAAGCCAAATTAAACCTGGTGACTGAACTAAAGATGAGTTTGTACCGTCTGTCTCTTGTACCACCTTCTGGGCATTATAAACGCTCCATATTATGACGGCTTTATTCTTTTCCCAAATTGGTGCGTGGTGTCACAGCTGTGAGCTGACAGATGTGACAATTCCAGGCAGCAATGCGCCGAGGGGTAAAATGAATCGTAAAAAAGTCGTTTGGCTGCCCTTAACACACACACACACCGAGCAGCTGTCGCAAGCTCTTCGTAAAGAACTCTACATACATCCGAGGAATGTAGGCAAGCGCTCCTCCTGAACTCTATACATACAGCCATCCTGTCTTAGAGCAGTAAAGTACTGAAAATAACTGAATCAAGGCCAAAGTACAGAAAGGCAGCTCAGAGAATGGTGCAGAAGAAGTGTCTCCATGTGCACTCATCAATGGAGCCTTATCAAAAAAAAGGAAGTATAGACTAGGTATAATATATTTTTAAAAATAAATTAAATTACATGTGGACAGAAGGTCCAAGCTGTGCAACAACTGTGCTACTCCACATATTAGACAGAGACAGGTGGTAGAATGAACCAATAAAACAGTCTTGACATGTTAGATATCTCTTTCAGTCCTTTGAAAGTAATGGTCCGGGGGGGGGGGGGGGTGTACCTGCTTGTCGGACCGGCAGATCCAGCTGGTCAGACATGGTCAACTGCAGTAACGTGGCTGTGAAGTTCACCTGAGAGTGGCCCTGTTAGGGAGGGAGAAAAAGAAAAAAAAGAAAGAAAAGAAGGCATCAGTAACTTTTTTTTGGCTTGAAAATACAGGTACAGGAGCCGATAAAACAGAATTAGCATTTCCAGGAATTGGTTATGATGCTGAAATCCAGTAAGATGAGAGCGCAGATTCTCGAGCCCTTAACAAACCCAATGCTTGAGCTCACGGTAAAAAGTCCCTGTTTATTAAACCCTCTCATCTGTTGCCTAATGAACCCGTTGTAACACGTGATGTAATATTGCCACTCTTATACTCAAGTAGCTGAATAAAAGTACAGCAGTCACTGGGACATTCCTGATTGGTCAAGGGAACACGTTTAAACATGGGGTTTTTTTGAGGGCCTCACTTACAGACACTTCACACAGACTCTGTGTTTTTCCTTATGCAGAAAATATTTAATTAGTGACCCTTAAACAGACAAAAAAAAAAAAAAGAACTGTAAGGAAAATGAAACGCCTCGTCATCGGTCCCGCATGTTCTCAGTCTCTGTACATAACGTGTCAGCACCCAGGAATCCAAGCCTGCCGTCCACATGGAGCGTCTGGAGCCGGGCCAACATGGTGGCTTCAGCAACGGGGAACGCATTCCTGAGTTCGAACGGAGACTCTGTCTCATTTACAAAGCATTTCCTCTTTAACAACCAAGCGCTCGGCACATCAGGAGGCCACGGGGAGGACGAATTATCTGTGGTCAACATATTACACCGAGGACATCTATACAGACGACAGTGCTGAACTGAGTCCCGGATGCACACGTCATGCAAACGCAAAAACGGTTAAACTTGCTGGTCAAATTTAAATAAATAAACACGGACGTGAAGGCAAACGTTACGGCAGAATCGTTTCTCGAAGTAAGGATGGGAGATAAGGCAAAAATAAATATGCTACGATACTTCCCAGGAACAGTGTTTCCTTTTTCTTCGACGTTGATGTCACGAAAAGTTAAACAATTTTTACAGAAAGAGCTTTTTGAAAAAAGTTTTAATTAAATCGCCATGTTACAATAAGTAAAAGGAGTTACACGAGCACTGACGCACGATAACCACGACATTTGACGTTATAATTATATTGTGATGTATAGGATCTGAACATGAGAGCATGTGATAAACGTAGGAGAAGTGCATTTGTGAAAGTCTCATGAACAGCACTACGGGACGTTTCTAAACTACGGAGGCAAAAACGACTGTCACGGATATTAAAATGAGCAGGGCTTTGTTTTTTTTTTCTGCTAAACCTCCAAACAGCTGACGGGTAAAGCAGCGCATTGAAAGCATTCGATTATAGTTCTGATACAAAGTATGAGTAATTACCACTGATTAATACCACCAAGCTGTATCAGCACATATCTACAACCACCTCATCCATATGGTATTAGTCATCAAAACTCAGATGAACTTAAGGATCATTTCAGATCCTCTGATGATCCTAGAGATCATCTTATAGCCCATGTTGTTCACTTGAGATGCAGCTATTAGGTACGAAATAACACACTCTGGGTCGTGTCGTTATAGGAAAATAATCCACGACAGGGTGGTGTGACGCGGCCAGACACAAAGCTGAGCCACTGTTACAACCCCGAGGTTTAGTATTTTCCTTTAACAGCATGTCTGAAGTTTTATTCCTTTACTGTCGCTTTCTTTTATCATTTATTTTATTACCCCATGTGTTTCTGTTCTGTCATGAAACAGCAATCCATTTTTATTTTAATATTTGTTTTTAAATTATATATATATATATATATATATATATATATATATATATATATATATATATATTATATATAAAACCAATCCCCAGACATGAGAAGTGCTTCTTTGTGTCTACCGCACCGCAAAAAATTACACGTATTCAAGGTTCATCATTTCAAAAATGACTTACGACCCAGGAAACGTACGTCAATCGAGACGAATTTTAATATTACGGAGCGTCTGAGAAACAAATTACAATCTCTTTTAGTATTCTCTAAAAGTTAATAAGACAAAAAAGAAAAGAAAAGAAAAGGAGCCCGTCTAAGACTTTCCTGAAGTGAGAAAGCACTGACACTGGAGACTCCTTCCCTACTGCTACAGAAAAATAACCCGACCAATCAGAATCGAGATCCCAGCAGTACTGTGGAAGAAAGCAGCGTTAAACTGAACTACTTCTCCTGCTATAGACATCAGTGTATACACATACACACTTTTTCAGCTGTGACAGATTTCTCTCACCTCTCCCTGGATACCACACAACATGACTCACCTCGGATAACACTCAGCACTTCCTCACAACATTGTTTACAGCTGATTTACCTTTTAGTCGAACTGTACATATAAATAGCTGAGTTCTTATAAAAGGACAACGTGGTTGTCTAAGCTAATAAGATACTACACTTGCCTTACTAGACTAGTTGTTTATTTTTATTTGGGGGGGGGGGGGCGGTTAAAAAATTACAGTGAACCAAAAACTCAATTATAAGAGTTTATAAACTCGGATTGACCATAATATAAACGACACGTTTGGGAGTCTTGAACACCGCTTAGTCACTTCAGCTACTCGCTAGTTCCTCTGCCGTTGCTCTTAATGTGAAAACTAACACCACGTCGTTGTTTATTTATTTGTTTTTATTTGTTTAGCTAACATCGATTAGCACTCGCAAAAAAACAAAACAAAATCGGCCATGTCATTCCCAACGCAAATATACACACCAACACAGCGCGTCTAATCCTAACCAAACTGCTAGCTAGCGCAATTATTAGCACTAGCTATCAACTCAACCAACTTAGCAGACCGTATCGGCCCAAGAAAAAAAAAAACACACACACAGTCCTAGCTACATGCTAACATAGCTTGCTAACTTTTCCTAGTGACGTTTTATTTAGTCGAAACGCTTTGCTAACATGGCTGCCGGCGTGTTTTCAGTTAGTACGAGTGCTTAGTTGATAATGGTCGGGGTGTTTAAAGTTTATAAAGACCGTCCGAGTCGCCACGAAGAGCAACAGCAGCGACATGACACGTGAGAGACTCGCTGATGTGAGGTGAGGTAAGCTAAGCTAGGCCAAGCTAAGCTAAGCTAAGCTAGCGCGCAAGCTACATGAATGTACGTCAATGGGTAAATGTTAGCGCGAGGACGGTTTTGCTAGCGAGACGTTTAACCGGCTAAACAGCGACCAGAGATAATTTGTCAGATAAACTAAAGAATAGAAGCAACGATGCGGTTTCTGGTCGCTTCAGTGCGGGAATGAATTCTGATAGTTCATTTCCACTCGCTAGGAAATGATGGTTAGCTTTAGAGCTAGTTGTTTTTAAAGAAAAAAAAACGACCATGAAATGAAATCTAAGTGGCGTCGCGTGACAAAATAACTACTCATCGAGGCTAGTCAGTTACACACACACACTGCTCACAACTCGGACCAACATCCAGGTGTGCGGTGTAACGCACACAAACCCGAGGACGCTGATTATTAAATCACGCGCTGTACGGAGACTCCATGCTGAGCGCGAGGCCCGATGTATATATGCGCGCGCGCCGCCACCTCCACCACATCATCCCGCATCAAGTCTTTACCTCATTCAGCTGTCTCTCAGCGGCCTCCCGTAAATTCGGGTCCATGGTGCCCCGAAGGGCCTCGATCAGAGTGTTAAGATCCATAACAAGGCTCAGACGTGTGGCTCGGTGTGTGAAAGGCTCAGCGATCTTTACAGGTCCGGGGCGATGCGCACATGGGACGCGCGGCTCTCCAGCTACCGGCGCGAAAGGAAGAAGGCTATGACCGGGCCGGATAGATCAGCGCCAAAATTTCCCCACACTACTTCCTCTCGGCGCGTAAGGCATTCTGGGATATGTAGTGTTTTTCTTTCCCATGTTCTTCTTCTTTCTATGAGCCAAAGGTACTACAAAGAAGGCTTTCCTCACGGGAATAAAGTTGGCTTGACGTTGGACGTTCGATATTCGCAGATATGCGGAAATTAAGGGACCGTCTCTAAAGTTACATACGACATTGTTAAACACGATTCTAACTTCAATATCATTTGAAGGGAATGATGTACAGTCATATAAGCAACTGTAACGTGTTCATCTAAATATCAGGTATGACGCACACCTTTTAGATTTTTGATATTTATTCAAATAAACTATTAAATCATATGTAAATTAGATATGAATTTCCCTTCAAATGCTATTGAGCTTTAAATTATGGCTATTTTGTGTATAACCCCATTCTGCAGTGAAATTCATATCTAATTTACATATGATTTAATAGTACGGTGACTGTACATCACTCCCTTCAAATGCTATTGAAGTTAGAAACGTGTTTAACAATGTCGTATGTAACTTTAGAGACGGTCCCTTAATTTCCGCATATCCGCGTATATCGAACGTCAAATCAACTTTATTGCAGTGCTTTACTGGAGGTTTGTTTGATATGTTGTGCAATAATTCCCATATTTTCACATTTGGAGCTCGTTATTCACTCAAGTTTTTCACTCTTCGAGCAAAAATAAATGGGTATTCAGACTGTACGCTGTCCAATTCATCCACCTCAGCATAGACGCAATATTGGATTTTGCACCCTTCAATAGTTTTATCTTGTTTTCTTTCATTTATTATTTATTATTTCAAGTACTATTAGAGGGCAGTGGTGGCTCAACAGTTATGGCTCTGGGTTACTGATCAGAAGGTTGGGGGTTCAAGCCCCAGCACCACCAAGCTGGCACTGTTGGGCCCTTGAGCAAGACCCTTAACCCTCTCTACTCCAGGGGGGCTGTATTAAGGCTGACTCTGACCCCAACTTCCTAAAAAGCTGGGATATGTGAAGAAAAGAATTTCACTGAGCTGTAATGTATATGTGACAAATAAAGGCTTCTTCTTCTTACTATTAGGTACTATTGTATATGGGTAGGTGTATAGATTGGGTGCTTCTCAATACTCAAATCGATGCTTCCTCATTTCCCCGCTCCACCGTCCTCCAGCCCGTGACCTGGAAATCGATCGAAGTCAACCATCTTAAAGGACGTATCAATTCTCTAATTGCACCGTGAGGAGGCGAGGAGCAAGGAAGCTTCCAAAGGAGCTAGGAGCGAGGACACACAGGTGTATCCTATGCGGACATGTTTCTTGTCGAAAAACCCGACGCGCATATAAATTCCCCTCCTTCTTTACATCTGCCACAATCTCAAACAAAAAGTCCTATGATGTTGTGACGGAATTTTGTGTGAAATGTAATTAAATAATAATATGCTTACAATGAGTATTGTAATGAATTGATCCTTGCATGTTTTGGATATGTGATAAAAGATGCGATGAATTACGGTTTGTTCATTAATTCATTGTTGAATAACGCAGAGATTTCACGTACTATCAGTGCATTTTGCTTTATTAAGAATGCCGTTATTAATCAAGCTCCAACAACATAACAGCAGATCCGTGAAGCGCAGTGAGGTGATCCAGCTGAGCGCAGTCATCATTAATTGACGTCGATTTGAGGCGACGCTTGAGAGAGCGAGGATATTCCATTCGACTTACTTCGATTCCTCTCTCCTCGGATCTCATCCTTGCATCCTTCCCTCGCATCCTAAGGGGGTGGAGCTAAGACAGAAGGAAAGGAAGCGAAGAAAGGAAATGAGGATGCGCAAATAAGAAATGAAGCACCCAGGGTATCGGAAAAGTCAGGAACTGATGGGAATACGTTGAGGAAATACGTCATCCAGAGAAATCCGCAAAAACGTGATACATGCAAAAGTCTAAGGGTGAGTATGTAGACCATATGTCAAATCAAGTGGGTTTTTATTGTCATACCTCTATATGGAATGAAATGTCGTTTCTCCAGGACCATGGTGCAACACAGTGCACATAAGACAACATAAGTTACAATACACAACAGTGTGAGGCAATAAATACATATAACAGAACAATAGATACACAGGACAATAAATACACAGAACATGGGCTGTAAACTGTGAAATATTTTGTAGTGTAGCAGCAATATTGGCAGCAAAAATGAGCTCCATAATAAAAGTGACTGACGCAGCTTTATAAGGTGCAGGTGTGCAGTGGTACTGAGTGAGGTGTTTGACTAGCCCAGGTGAGCATTCGGAGGCAGCAGGGTGATGAGTAATCTGACTGCCTTAGGGAAGAAACTGTTGCGGAGTCTGCTGGTGGTGGAACGGACGCTCCTGTACCTTCTGCCAGACGGCAGGAGGGTGAAGAGTCAGTGAGAGGGGAGAGATGGGTTGTCCGCAATACTGCTGGCTTTGCTGATGCAGCAGTTTTTGTATGAGGTGTCTGGTGTGAAAAGAGACTCCGATGATCTTTTCATCTGTTCTCACAATTCGCTGTAGGGTCTTGCGGTCGGACGCTGTGCATTTCCCGTACCACACAGCGAGACAGCTGATCAGGATGCTCTCTATCATCCCTCTGTAGAAGGTGTCGAGGATGGGAGGGAGGAGTTTGGCTCTATTCAGCCTCTGCAGGGAGTGGACTCGCTGCTCGGCCTCCTTGGCTAGGCAGGTGGTCTTGATAGTCTGAGAGAGCTCCTCCATCATGTGCACACCAAGAAACTTGGAGCTTTTGACTCTTTCCATAGTTGTTCTGCTGAGTGGTCCACTCGGATCCTCCTGTAGTCGACAATCATCTCTTTAGTCTTGTCAACATTAAGAGATTGATGTCTCTACACCATTTTGTGAGCTTGTTCACCTCCTCTTTGTATGTTGTAAATAATAAATGCCAAATTAAGCATGTGTAGTTTTACTGTCATTGGTTCCTAATTATAATATTTATTTTATTCCCACATTATATATATGCTGCTATGACACTTAAACTTGCTTTCTGGGATTATTCATGCATTCATTTATTTTCTGCTTATCTTTTTACAGCTCTGTGTAACCAGCTCTCTTTATATTCTTAATATTTCTAATCCAGCTGCAATGCATTCTATGTACATCCATCCATCCATTTTCCATACCGTTTATCCTACACAGGGGAGCCTAGAGCCTATCCCCGGGCACAAGGTGGGGGACACCCTTGACAAGGTGCCAACCCATCGCATGGCACAATCACACACATTCACACATACGGACAATTTGGAATTGGTTGGGGGTTCTATTCCCGCCGCTGCCCTGTGTGTGTGTGGAGTTTGCATGTTCTATCCTTGCTGCTGGGGTTTCCTCCGGGTACTCCGGTTTCCTCCCCCAGTCCAAAGACATGCATGGTAGGTTGGTTATCATGTCCAAATTGTCCATAGTGTGTGAATGTGTGTGTGGTTGTGCCCTGCGATGGATTGGCACCCTGTCCAGTGTGTACCCTGCCTGATGCTCCCTGGGATAGGCTCCAGGTTCCCCGCGACTCAGTTAGAAAATGAATGGATGAATGTATTATTATTATTATTATTATTATTATTATTATTATTGAGTAATCCTGTATGTCATGTCCTTGCAGATACAGCAGAGTCCCGACAGAGGGTGCTCTTCATCTCCATCTCCCTCGTCATCACCGTCGAAGAAGACGAAGGTCACGAGCGTCATTCCGCTTCATCGCTCATTAGGAAATAACCCCAGAGTGTGTCTTCAAGTAACCGGCTGATCAGACGGTCCTCAGTGAGCGACACTACACGCCGATTTCTAAGCGCCATTTGAAATAAACCAACATGGCGAAGAAGAGGAGCGGAGTCCGCGAACCTGAAGGCACTACTCTCATACAGGAGGAAGCAACGACAAAAGAAACGCAACCTCTTAAAGGTAACTAACTGGCTAGACATACCCGTATTGTGACAAGTCCCGCCCTCTGCTCTATGATCGATGGCTGAGTCAGGCATTCACACATCGGCAATAATCACGAGCCCGGCTCACGCGTGTGACTTTTCATCCAATCCTAGCGCTGGGGGCGGGGCTTGCCTGTATACGGTTAGCAAAATAAAACCTCTACACTGAAGTGTTTAAAGATTACTCAGCTTTAACATGTAGCTCATTTAATATGTTTTTTAGTGAAGCTGGCCATCTTGTTTTCCAAAGCTCAGTTTGAGAAATGTTCGCCTAGGCAGCTAATTCAGGATATATTTTTAGGATGATGGCTATATTTTGACCAGTTGTGTGGATATAAATAAATCACACAGAGTAATATCCGCTCTAAGTGAAGGACACAGTAAAGTGATCTGATGTGTGTAAACTGAAGTGTATTTATGTGTAAGCTGTTTAAGACAGAGGTCCCTGATGTCCCGATGTCTCTGGGGATTTTGAAACCCTTGACGCAGAGTTGAGCAACTTCCTGCCCTTTAACACGTCACCTCCTATAATAAACTACTATAATAAAAGTTGTTCTAGCTGTTCTAGTTATTTAGTTTCGCAATAAATGATTGGCACTTGAATGAAATAGGTTTAAACGATGCAAGGTACTTATGTATGGAATAAAACACTTCGTGCTGTGCTGCTTTAGGAAAATAATCAACGACGGTACACCTGACACCAAACAGAGTCACTTTCTGTGTCCCAATTGACCTATTATCCGTCCTAAATAGTGTCCAAGATTCGAATCGGTACATCCCGAATCGTAGTACGTCGAAACGAGCATCCCGAAGGTAACCCAGATGGGCTAATGTTTCCAGTGGATTTTCAAAGTGGACAGTTTTTCTGCTAATATTGCCCACAGCCCCTTGCGTGAGGGAAGGAGGCGGAGTTTCGTGACGGTTTGCTTCATGTAAGAATGTAAATATTAAGCACTAAACAAAGTTTTTTTTATTTTATTGTTACGTAAGTTTAACAGTTGGATGTTGTGTAAAAAGACCGCCTGACATAATCTGCATTAAAAGTATGTATTAAAAAAAAAATTCTTGTGTGTGAAGGAAAAACTACATACTTTTGAGTGTGTAGTAAAAGAGTACGCAAGTACCGGGACACACTAACACGCCATGTAACGGGAGCGAACGTCGTTGCGTAGTCACACACACTGGCAATGTCACTGTAAACAAACTCCTCTTTGCATTTCATCTTTTCTTCATTCATTCATTCATTAATCCTTATATAATTGATACTATGATAATAGAATTTACAATTCCCTTGATTTATTTTTCCACATTTCATTTACACCTCTATAAAATGCTTCCTTGAATTCAACAAAGCAAACAGTCACGAAAACTCCTCCTCCTCCTTCACACAAGGAGTTGTGGGTAATATCAGCTGAAAAAGCGTCCACGGATCAACACTTTGAAAATCTACCAGAAGTAACCCATACGGGTCACTCGCTCTAATCTCTAATTGGGACCTAGAAACAGCGAGCGCAACTAGGCAACAACGTTCTCTTCTGTTACATGACGTGTTGGTACGTCCCGGTACTCGCGTGCTTCTTTTGCTACACACTCAAAATGATGTACTTTTTCTTCACAAAAAGAGTACATATTATTAGTGCATAGTAGGCGAATTGGGACACAGCAACTATTAGTACCTTGAAGCAGATTAGTTTCTTATTACAGCACGTCCCAAAGCATTTTAATCTTCTCGTACCAAAGCAATTTGTCAATTACAGTTCTTCCATTATTAATAAATATCAAGTTGTTGTTTTTTTTAACCGTTTATATTTAATTACATTTAATGGTATGGAAGAAGTTATCACTTGTGTTATAGTAGATAGAGATAGTCTTTCCCTTACCATCCTCTCTTTTTGTTCTCTCTCTGTCTCTCTCTCTCTCTCTCTCTCTCTCTTTCAGAGCTTGTCCTGGTTTCAAGAAACCTGAAATTGAATACTTCTCTGTCCTGAAGCCTAGTGGAGAAAACTGACTGTTACAAAGCGCTGACGCTGGAGACTCCTTCTCAAAAAGTTATATAAATGCCTCCTTACAGAAAGCTTCACCATATCGACATTTATTTTTCCAAATCCTTTTATTATTAGCTTTAAATGTTTGGAGCGTCTTCTGTAAAAGTCCCTGAGAACGGGTTCTATCAATACCCTGAGAACAAGGGTATTAATATGAACCCACAGTATGTTTTATAATTGTAGCCCGAACTACTGCCAGGGCTGCTTTTATTGAAAATTAACCAATACCTTCTGACCAATCAGATTTGAGAATGCGATATTCTTTTCTCTAACAGCAGCTCTGATTGGAGTTCCAGCAGCAAGGGAAATCGCAGGTTTATACGGATGCACTCGTTCGAATGCATCATCATTTCTATATTAACAGCTCATACACAGGGTCTTGTACGGCACACGCTCCACGGAAATGGACTAAGGAGACGTTTATTTAACGTTTATGGAAAGAGTCTCCAACGTCAGCTCTTTGTAACAGTCATAAAGTTTTCTGACACAGGAATGTTTTCGGACCAGAGGACTTTGCACTTTCTGGTTTCATGACAAGGTTTTGTGTTTCTTCCGTCCTCTTTCCGGATTGGAACAGCAGGGCCAATTCTTTTGTTTTTGCTGTACACCAAATACATTTGGGTTTGAGATCAAATCAGCATTAATTTCCTCACGTTTACATGTTTTCCTTGGCCGCCCTGTTCCATGTCTGGTCGTTAGTACACCGGTGGTTTCTTTCTTTTTCAGGACGTTCCAAATTGTTGTATTGGCTATGCCCAGTGCTTGTGCAATGGCTCTGATTGATTTTCCCTCTTTTCTCAGCTTCAAAATGGCTTGTTTTTCTCCCATAGACAGCTCCCTGATCCTCATATTGGTTTACCCTTTTTAACAACAAATGCAGTCTTCACAGGTGAAACTAAAGGCTAAAACCAAGAGTAGACATTCAGAGCTATTAATTCTTTAAACAATCCATTTAACAGGGCACACCTGGGCAACAAGAAACACCCATCAGTCACATGGGCCAATATTTTGAACCATCAAAGTATCTTGGGTGATTACAAAATGGGTGGGTTCAAACAAAAGGTTCTGTGTGCTAAGTTGTTTAACACATCTAGATGTAAATATGAGGAAATGAAAGCTGAAATTCTGATCTGTATTCTCATTCATCTGTTGATCTCCAACCCAAACGCCTTCAATGTATAAGATATACGCGGAAGAAAAGAATAGAGTTGGCCTTGCTGTTCCAATACTTTTGGAGGGGTCTGGGGAGAGAACAACTGATACCGTGTATCATAGACATAACATTTAACGTGGCTTTAAATGGAGAAAAAGTACAAGGTAAAAAATTGTTAGTGTTAAAGTACACCTTTTATGGTTTTTCAAATATTACCTTTCATGCAGTGTGTTATAGAGCAGTTTGTGAATGTAAAATAAAAAAAAAAAGGCTGCAAAGTTTCAAAAATCAAAGCGCACGACAAACGGAGTTATCGACTCCCAAAAGAAGGAATCGATTCTGAACAGCTGAAACGAGTCGTTAGTGATTCCAGACTTTACTTCCTGTACTAACCTACGTAGGTTTGTAACAAAAAGCCCCGCCTCTGGTCTTCATCCACTGCTCGCTGACAGCGGTAGACCAGTCACAACAGACTGGGACATCTGACCAATCAGAGCAGAGTATGCTCTCTGAAAGGAGTTTAGAGTGAATCATTTAGAACAGATCATTTAACGAGTCGTTTGTGACACTGGTGGGAGAAAAGGTAATGCTGCAGTTTAAATTATGAGCACGTTAAAGTGTTTTTTGACCTCGGGTGCACGTAAATCTATTGTGCGAGACCTTTAAAACAAAAACCATAATCGGTGCGCTTTAACAAACCGCTGTGCTATAAGAGGAATAAAACACTGATGTTAGGATGCGTTATTATAAAATAATCGGCATCAGTGTGGTAACGGTAACTCCTTTTGGTCCACAATTCTTGAATTCTTTATGAGAGTATAACAGCACAGATTGAATTAATCTTGGGACTGCAAAAGAAGTTCGAGCGCCCCTGCTTGACGTGAGACGTTGTCTTGACGTATTTTGTTCCCATGTTCCCTGTACAGCAGCGCAGTATACCGGAGGACGATCTGCACGCATGTCCCTCCTCATCCTGATCTCCATCTTTGCCTGTGCTGCTTCAGTCATGTACCTGGTTTACAGAAATTTCCCAGAGCTGAGCGAGTAAGTGAGCTGTTTCAAGGAAGACTTCGTAACTAGGTCATTTAAATCATTAATAAAAAGTTTTTAAAATCTACATGTTTGATCATTTCCAGTCATGAGTAAAGACTTCAGGAGAGAGGACTTTCTGAGTTACACACTCATTGTTTATTTTTATTTTTTCGCCCGCATTTTAGAATAATAATAAAGTCATCAATACTCTGGAGTAACACAAATAGAGCGATGGGAATTATGTTGTGATAAAAAAATCCAAAATAAATCAAAATAATCTAGTATTTTATCACCTTCAAAGTAGACGCCCTTATTGCCTAGAATTTCCAGAAATGTATTCTTGGCGTTTTCTCGACCGATTTCTTGAGGAATTTCCCTGAGATGCTTTTTAAACAGTATTAAAGGAGTTCACACCGATGCCGGACACTTATCGGCTGCTTTTCGGAATATTTCACTCCAAGTCATCTGTTTAAAACAATATTTTTTGTAAATAAAATGTTAGTTTTCGAATGAAAGAAACGAATACGTCGGCACGATTATATTTTTGTCTACAACACCGATCTCAAACATTTAATAACACACCTTCAGATCAAAGGATTTTTAAGATCATGAGAAACATTTCAGTCGAGTGTCCACAAACTTTTGACCGGTAGAGTATGTGACAAGTGGAATTCGTCTCTTTTTTTTTTTCTTCTTCTTCTTCTATTTTTTTCCTGTCCTCGTCATGACGGAGAGAAAAACGAGAAGCTGGTGAAGATATGACTGTTGTTAGTTAGCGTTGTTATGAGACAGGTGATCGCAGGAATTAACTTATTTTTGAATTTCTACAACGTTTGAACGGAATTACAAATGGATTAAAAGTACGACACGTTTAAGACATCTTTAAGAAATAAAAATGGATGTTACTGGGACATGAATTCACTTTTGGGTTGTAAAGGTAACTCCGCTTTGCTTCCTGTCACGGATTATTTTTCTAGAACTGCATGTCCCCACTATGTTAAATCATTCCATACTGAACTGTAAAAACAACTCGAAGGCAACAATGTGAAGGCGAAAACCAGGGTAATCTCATATCATCAATCTTTTACGGATTTAATGACTTTTTTCCACTTAATTTAGGAACGCCCCTATTCCACGTTTTCATTTCCAGCACAATACCGATATCGACTCTGAGATTCAGCTGATATGATGCTGACTCCTCACAGTACCCGAGCTGAGCGCCTTCAAGCTTTAAACAGAGCTACGTGGAACATCAGAGTCATAATGTCTTATAGCATGTGGCCAAGTTGTGTTCTTTGCTCACATCAGATATTGATATTTTTGTGAGTTTATGTGAATCAGCGTTGACGTTTTTTTAATATGACTTATATCCCCAGAGTGTCTTGGGTTATGAAAAGGCAGATCGGTATCATTACATTTACACTTTCATTTATTCATTTAGCAGACGCTTTTATCCAAAGCGACTTACAAATGAGGAAATACAAGCAAAAAGATGTATAACAATACAAGTAGTGCTACCATACAAGATTTATAATTGAGTTCTAGGGAAGCAAAGTGTGCAGAGTAGAGGTGTAAGAGCTAGAGTAAATCATTATTATTATTATTATTATTATTATTATTATTATTATTAGGTGATCACGGAAGAGGTGGGTCTTTAGCTGTTTTTTGAAGATAGTGACAGATTCTGCGGTCCGGATTGAGGTTGGAAGTTCATTCCACTACTGAGGGACAGATAGTGTGAAGGTTCTGGAAAAGGACCTTGAACCACGCTGAATAGGAACTACTAAGCATCGGTCGTTAAGCCATCGCAGAGGGAACGTAAGCCTCAAGGAGAGTGTTGAGGTAGAGGGGTGCTGTTCCAGACAAGGACTTGTAGGTGAGCATCACGGCCTCGAATTTGATTCAGCAGCTACAGGAAGCCAGTGCAGGGAGATGAAGAGGGGTGTCCGATATCAAGCGAGCTCTGGTGTCAGTATCGTATTATATCATAAATGGAAAAGTTGGGATTGGTACATCACTGGGATCAGTCAACACAACACGCATCTATAACATTAAAATGCGTTAAAATACATCAGGCAACAGAAAAGCGTTCGGAAGATCATGAGGTTGAAGCTTGGCGATGCCACAGTCGTCCATGGACGGGAGTCCAATAGAGGAAAAATTGTCCTTACTGTCTTGGTGGTAGAGAGAGCGCATTCTCACCGCTATCCATCACAGAGATACTAGCGAATCGTGGGTGTCCATGAGCTCGTGTATGCGGAAGAGGGTAAATAGCGTGCTTTCCTCGGAGTGTGTTACCCTCCCATGTGATGTACCGGTTTCACAATTTCTCTTTGTAATGAAATATTTTTTTCATTCATGAATTATGATTGCGTTTTTGAGTGAATAGCCACATTTTATGTTCAAAACATTTTCTTTTTCAGAGACGAGAGGGACAAGATAAAAGTCCCCAAAGACATGGACGACGCTAAG
Source organism: Ictalurus furcatus (assembly GCF_023375685.1). Taxonomy (NCBI): domain Eukaryota; kingdom Metazoa; phylum Chordata; class Actinopteri; order Siluriformes; family Ictaluridae; genus Ictalurus; species Ictalurus furcatus. The sequence continues at coordinate 25,251,676 of NC_071264.1, forward strand.
GCACTGGGTACCGTGCTCTCCAAATATAAGGACACCTATTATACCCAAGTGCTTATAGCATATTTCGCTACTTATGTCTTGTATCCTTTGCACCAAATCAGACAAGTTTACAGAGTTACTAATTTACCACTTGTTGAAGCTTAGTGGTTGAGAATCTTCTCCAGTGCTCAGGTAAATAGTTTTGTCTGAAGCGTCTGAAGCTGTTCTGTGTTGCTGACACAGAACATCTTTAAACATCTTTAATTCGACCAAACAGGAATTCTACTGCACTTATATATGAGGTCTTGGAATGATGCGGTTCTAGTTAAAGTATTAGAAATATATCATTTAGATGTCCTTGAATGCGTTTTAAAAAGTATATTAAAAATAAGGGGGAAGGGGGGGAAAGTCCTAAGGTAAAATCTGATCGTAAATCTAGCATGCACAAATTCTACCATTTTCCGTATTCGTCAAAGTCAATATCATCCTTGCCGTATTTGTAAAAATCCAACTCGCGTCTGATTGGAGTGCTTGTAAATATGATCGTAACGTTTTTAACAACCTGACAAAAAGCTTACTATTATGATACGTACGCAAAAATAATACCGATAATCATAACAAGTAAACAGAGTAGTAGCTTATAAGTAGTAATAATAATAATAATAATAATAATGATGAATAACAACACTGATAACCACAAATGTGCAGGTGAGAATCTTGTGCTTTAAAATGTATGTAATGATGTTTAGTGTCAACATGTCATTTTATAAATAAAGCTCTGTTTTACTGTTTTATACTTTTGAAAATGGTGCGAAAAACAAAACGAAAAAAATCCAGAAAGGGAGCGGCAGTTCTGCTGGAGGAAACGCCTTGTTGATATGAGAGATCACATGAGTAACTCAAAATTGAGGACAGTAACTCAAATAAGCACTCTTTACAAGCGCGGTGAGCAGAAAAGCATCTCGGAACGCACATCACATCGAACCTCGAGTCGGATGGGCTTAAACAACAGGCTACCATGTCGAGTTCCAATGCTGTCAGCTAAGAACAGGAATCTGGGGCTACAGCTGTTGGGAAGGGAACATCTGTAAGACGTAACACACTGCATATCTTGGTCCTGTTGGTCATTTTATCGCAACGGTAACGGTACGCAAAAATTTTGCATGCCACACTTCATGCACTGTAAATATATGACTGTTTGGTTATGAAATCTAAGATTTTTCATGGGTATACGTGAGAAAGTATTGGCATTGAAATATCCCGATATGGAACGATCTGTTCTGCATCACTTCGGGAACACGAGACATGACCGGCGACGTTTAATAAATCCGTAGTTTGGAATATAAGGATGAGGAGATCTGTTGTTGTCCTTAATAGATCTTCAGCCTCCAGACATTTGCCATTCCAGGTTCAATTTTCCTCAGTATCCTGTCTGGTTATCTGTATCCCTTCCCCCTGGCCCTGTTCCTGGTTTGCCTGGTAAGTGTGACTAATCCTACACAATCAATCGCAAAGCAACTAATTACACATTGTGATATATTTACACCGTTGTCACTTTACTTTTTATTCTGCACCACAGTGAAATGTTCTGCTTAGTAACGTACGGATATTCTGCTCCTCAGTGCTCAGGTCTGGGAGCGTCTTTCTGTTACATGCTGTCCTATTTGGTGGGCAGACCCGTGGTGTACAAGTACCTCACAGAGAAAGCGCAGAAATGGTCACAACAGGTAAGATGTTCATGTAAACATAGACCGAACAGCCATAACATTAAAACCGCCTGCTTAATATTGTTATTGTAGGTCCCCTTACAAGGCATGGACTCCACAAGCCCTCTGAAGGTGTGATGTTTTATCTGGCACCAAGACGTTATCAGCAGATCCTTAGTCTTCTAAGTGGCGAAATTGGGCCTCCATGGATCAGACTTGTTTGTCCAGCACGTTCCACATATGCTCAATTGTTTTGAGATCTGGCGAATTTGGAGGCCGAGACAACACCTTGAACTCTTTGTCATGTTCCTCAAACCGTTCCTGAACAATTTTGCAGTGAGGCAAGTCGGATTATCCTGCTGAAAGAGGACTCTGACATTAGGGACTACCATTGCGATGAAGGGGTGTATTTGGTCTGCAACAGTGTAGAGGTAGGTGGTACATGTCCAAGTAACCGGACCCAAAGTTTCCCAGCAGAACATTGCCCAGAGCACCACACAACCTCCGCCAGCTTGCCTTCTTCCGATAGTGCATCTTGGTGCCATGCACAAGTACCCGGAACACTTTTAGTGGAACACCTCCCAAGACCTGCTCTGACCCAGTCGTCTAGTCATCACAATTTGGCTCAGATCCTTACGCTTGCCCATTTTTCCTGCTTCCAACACATCAGCTTCGAGAACTGACTGTTCACTTGCTGCCTAATATATCCCACCCCTTGCCAGGTGCCATTATAATGAGATAATCAATGTTATTCACGTCACCTGTCAGTGGTTTTAATGTTATGGCTGATCGGTGTGTATATACTGAAGGCAAAATCGACTAATGCATAACTGTAACATTCTTCTGTTTCTCTCCTTTAATATACAGTTAAGTGATAAAGCCTTGCCTTTAATTTGTCTGCAGGTCGATAAACACCGAGAACACCTCATCAATTACATCATCTTTCTGAGAATTACGCCTTTCCTTCCAAATTGGTTTATCAACATCACTTCTCCGGTCATCAACGTGCCACTGGGAGTCTTCTTCTTTGGTACATTCATTGGTAAGAAAGAAAAAGAGCACTTTTTAATTCTCATATGTACAGTGTCCTCCACTAATATTGGCACCCTTGGTAAATATGAGCAAAGAAGGCTGTAAAAAATTGTCTTTATTGTTTGATCTTTTGTTGTTTTTAAAAAAAAAAAAATCACAAAAATACTCCCATAGATATCAAACAATTGCAAACCCAACACTGGTTTACCAAAAAATCTTTGTAAAATATAGGCGTGCAACAATTATTGGCACCACTATGAATTCATATGAGAAAATTATATTTCAAGTATATTCCCATTGAGATTTTTTTTTTTTAGTACACCTGGGTGACTAGAAACAGGAAATTGTTCAGCCATGAATTCCTGTTTCACAGGGGTATAAATATGAGGTAACACATAGGCCAAATTCCCTTAGTCATTCATAACAATGGGCAAGACCAAGGAATATAGCTGTGATGTGCAGCAAAAGGCTATTGAGCTTCACAAAATGGGAAGTGGCTATAAGAAAATAGCACAAGCATTGAAAATGCCCATTTCCACCATCAGGGCAATAATTAAGAAGTTACAGTCAATTGGAAATGTTATGAATCAACCTGGAATTGGACTCGTGTCTATATTGTCTCAACACACTGTGAAGAGGATGGTTCGAGTGACCAAAAAATCTCCACGGATCACAGCTGGAGAATTGCAGAAGGTAGATGCGTCTTGGGGTCAGAAAGTCTTCAAAACTACAATCCGAAGTCAGTTTGCCAGACACTACTGAAACTTCAAATGGGATCGGGTTCTATGGTCAGATGAAACCAAAATAGAAGTTTTTGGTAATAAACACCAGAAGTGGTTTTGGTGCACACAGAGAGGTAGCCATATGGAAAAGTACCTCATGCCCACAGTTAAATATGGTGGAGGCTCTTTAATGTTTTGGGGCTGTTTTTCTGCCAGAGGACCTGGACATTTTGTTAGGATACATGATGTCATGGACTTTATCAACAAAAATTAAATGAAAACCTGACTGCCTCTGCCAGAAAGCTTAAAATGGGCCGTGGTTGGATCTTCCAGCAGGACAACGATCCAAAACATACATCAAAATCAACACAAAAATGGTTTACTGACCACAAAATCAAGGTCCTGCCATGACTATCCCAGTCCCCTGACCTGAACCCCATAGAAATCTTGGCAAAGGGAGGTAGCACAAAGTATTGACTAAAAGGGTGCCAATAATTGTTGCACACCTATATTTAACCAAAATATATATATTTTTGGATAAACCTGTGTTTTATTTGCAATTGGATGATATCCATGAGAGCAGATTATTTTTGTGAATTTTTTGAGCAAAAGATCAAAAGGTTAAACAATAAAGACAACTTCTTCACAGCCTTCTTTGCTCATATTTACCCAGGGTGCCAATATTAGTGGAGGACACTGTATAACATTCTCCAAAGAGATCATAGGTTTCATGTGTGAAAGAACACGAGGAAATTCCTAACCCAAAATACCTCGTTGGTGTCCATTAAATATATAGTTTAATATGCAGTATGTAATTAGAGGTGTCTGAGGAAGTGTGTCAAAACAAAGTAAAGCAGCCTTTTGCCTTGGCAAATGTAATAGCAGTGAAAGAATTCTGAAACCACAAGATGAACTGTTTTTTCTTTTCTTTTTTCTTTTCTTTTTCATTTAAAACTGGAAACAAACCAAGGTTTTCGAATTGTTCTTAAAAACTGTGTGCTGGTGAAAATCTCTTCGTATTGCTAGTAAACGAATACGATGATGTTTTACGACATGTTGAATTGAAATGATTTCATCGTCATGACATCGCCAGTGCTGCTGCAGTCGAGATTGAAAATCTTGTCTATTTTTGGGACATTCACAGGTATGTGACGTGACGTCCCACTTCTCAGGTCGCACGAGCGGCTCAAATTCTCTTGATTTTCTAAAGCCTTTAAAGCAACAGCAAAGACCAACAACCTCCTCATTAAACAGAGTTAAACCAATCTGTATTACTACTGCTAATAAATCTATACTAGGAAGCAAGCAATGCACACACAGGCTCACTCAATCCAGCACTCAAAATAAAAAAAAAATGTGAAAACATCCTGCTGGTAGATATGAATATCATTTTAGACCGGTTTCATTATTCAGTGTACTCTCGCATCTCTCTTTCAGGAGTCGCTCCTCCATCTTTCGTAGCGATAAACGCCGGAACGACGCTGTACAAGCTGACCACAGCGGGCGAGGCCGTGTCCTGGTACTCTTTGGCCGTTCTGGCCGTTCTGGCCGTAGTCTCTATTCTCCCGGTGTGTTTCCAGAGAAAGCTGCAGGAAAAGATGGAGTAAAGTTGCCTCCTCACTTCTTCTGCCTGTCACCTGGTTCACCCTGCTTATCTTGGTCCTCAAACACACAGCTGTCTTTTTTTTTTTTTTTCTTTTCTTTTTTTTTTTTCTTTCTTTGTCGTCTTGGAAAACGGGCCCAAAACTGTAGAACTCGGACTGGCTCGTGATCCTACACTTGTTCTTTTTCTCTGTCACAGAATGAACGTTTATATCCATTATCTTTTCATTGTTTTATATGTTTTTAACAACCTTGTGTAGTAGGTCCTATATTGAGTCAGTGTCTTTTTCTTTTCTAACTTTAAAGCAATACCCCCCCCCCCCTTTTTTTAAATAAATGTTTTTAGCCGTGTTGCATTGGCAGCACAAACAGGGTGCTATGCCAGGAGAAATTTAAATACAACACCTCTCACATACGCCGTGCCATAAACATTATTTTTCCTCACAGTTTGACTATAACAGTAAATTTAAAAACGCTGATTTGGTCTGGACGATGCACCATACTGTCTGTCCTGCTGCCGCCCAAATGTAGGACATTCTCCTGGTAGTTCTTTTTCAATATATAAATATATATATCTATATATAATCTCAGAAAATACGATTTCCGACACCGAATTGTATTTCTAATGCCTCATATGTATTGTATTTTTTTTTTTTTTTTTTTTTAATTTTTCTTTTATTTATTTAGCTAGTTTGTTTTTGCTTTCCTTATCCATTTTGTCTTAAATAGCAGGTTACTGGAAATAGACTGCAGTGACCCTTTTGATTTCGTTCTCCACCTCGGACATAAAAAAGGAAAAAGAAAAGTAAGAATGATGAGTTTTAAACGATTCAGTAATGAATAGTAAAAGACTGAAAGTCTGAAAGGACCTCATGAATCTTAACTATATTTTAAAAGAAAAACAGTTTAGGACATGCATCTCTACACAGCGAGCAGTCTTGTTTGCACTGAATATATGCATTTTAGGGGGAATTTTCTACCCCACAAAGGTAGAAGCCAGATACCTCGTCGTGTACGAGTTCACTGTTTACTACTCCTTCATTGAAAGCAAGTGGGTTAGTCCCTTAGTTCCCAATCCTGGTTCTGGAAGTACTCCTGCTCTGTGGAGTGTTTTCTTATTCTTATTCTTATCTTATCGCATCAGCTGATAAATAAATTGATCAAAACGTACAGGGTGTGGCTAAGCTCCTGTAGGACCAGCATTGGAAACCTGCGGTTTAGTCCCTTTCAGTCTGATCGCTTTCCGTAGCTTTGAGACATAATGTACATCTCTGCATAAGTCTTAGTGAATCCTCTGCGTATAAAAAGCACATCAACATGGATAAGGTGCATTTCTACAATGTAGGCTTTTACTTTACTTTTTTTCTTACATTTTGTTCATGACTATATTCTCTCCTCTTCTTCTCGTCTCTTTGCGTTGCCTCCACACACACACACACACTCACACAGACAGTATTACATGGAACTCTCTGGATGTTCTTCATATGTAAATGCTACTAACTGATCACTTTTTCTTTCAAATGTCATTACGAAATGTTATATAATGAAGATATTTATTATGAAATGATTAAAACATGGTTCCCTTCGTGTGTGTTTAATGAATATTGTGCTTGTGATTTCTACTTCTGGTGATAAAACTACACTCTAACAAGAACAGGACAAACTTTAAAGGGGTCTGTAAAGAGGTAGTAGCGCAGCAAATACACGGGAGGAATAAAGGACAGGAAGCTACTGTAGAGGTGGTTTCACTTCGAGAGTAGTAAGCATGTATTTAGTTAGTTTTAGCACTTGATGTGGGTGGATATCGAATAAGAATCGACTGAATACGACAGACAACCAAGTCATTTGTTAAGGGCGGGGACTAACACATCGTTTTCTGTCTTCATATTTTAGCAGAATGCTTTCTCAGATGTTCCTCAGAGACTCTCTCTAGATTTCTTTGCAGGAGTTTCAGACATTTTTGTGAACACCAAGTTGGACATGTCTCTTCAACGTTTCAAACCAGCTGCTCCATTTGATCCTAGATCACTTGGGTTAAGGTCAAGTAAACAGGCTATTTCCAGTACAGAAAACAAATAACTCTGCTTTGTAGAGCTTTTGAACCAGCTTCAAGGTTCGTTTCTGGAAATGATAGAACATTTCTAAAGAAGAAGAATATCTGAAGAAGAATGCAGAACTTGTACTTGTGGACGCAGTGAACATTAAGGGTCGTAAACAAAGTTTTTGGTGTAACAGGATGTTTCAGAAATGTCTTTCATCAGTCCAATACCTGATTGCATCACCTATAGCCTTTAGAGGCACTTTGTGTTCACAGCAATTATATAATTACGCATATATACATGTTACTTTTAACTTACGTATTCTGGTATACACTAGACGCTATGGACAGTTAGACATTTGAATATCCAAAAAATTTGTGTGCAAAGACAATTGCGTAGATACGTACAGTATAGTATGTTCTGCACCATAGATTTGTTCATAGATTTGCATTGCTCATCATGCTGTACTGTAAGCAGTTGCTTTAGTCAGACAGAAGAGGGCAGGCTGTCTCTACGCCTCATGAAACTGATTCAAGAGACTTGTTTTCTGTCTCTAAAATTTCCACCCAAAAATTATACAAATGGATGTAATATTATAAACCTTAGTGCTGATCGTTGGTCGGGTCACAGCTGCAGGGTACCCGGTTCGATCCTGAGCTTGGATGATTGTCTATGTGGAGTTTCACAAGTCCTTCCCATGTCTGTATGGGTTTCCTTTATATGGGGATCTTCGGTTTCCTCCTACCTCCCAAAACCATGCTGATATGTGGACTGTATTGTCAGAAACTTGTGGACAGCTGACCATCACACCTATATGTTCTTGATGAACATCGCATTACAGATTTAGTTCCCCGTTGCTGTTATAATATCCTCCACTCTTCTGGGAAGGCTTTCCACTAGATTTTGGAGCGTGGCTGTGGTGACTTGTGTTCATTCAGTCACGAGAGTATTAGTAGATCAGACACTGATGTCAGACGAGGAGGCCTGGTGCGCTGTCAGAATTCCAGTTTATCCTGAAGGTGCTCAGTGGGGTTGAGGTCAGGGCTCTGTGCAGGCCACTCGAGTTCTTCTACATTCATCAACCTTGGTAAACCATGTCTTCATGGAGCTCGCTTTGTGTAAATTGTCATTGTCATGCTGGAACAGGTTTAGGCATCTTAGTTCCAGTGAAGGGGAATTCTTAAAGCTATAACATATAGACATTCTGTATAACTGTGTGCTTGAAATTTTGTGGTGTCTACAAACGTTTGGTTATATAGTGTAGGTGAATTGGTTATGGGGACATGATGGCTTAGTAGTTAGCATGTTTGCCTCACAACCCTCTCCAGGGTTGGGGGCTCAATTCCTGCCTCTACTTGGTGTGTTCTCTACGTGCTTTGGGGGTTTCCTCTGGGTACTCCAGTTTCCTCCCTCAGTCCAAAGACATGCATTGTAGGCTGATTGGCATTATCCAAATTGTCTGTAGTGTATGAATGGGTGTCTGAGTACGTGTGTTATTGTGCCCTGCGTTAAGCTGACACCCCGTCCAGCCCTCCAGGCCTTGTGCCCCAAGTCCCTGGGATAGACTCCAGGCTCCCCGTAACCTTATGTAGGATAAGTAGTACAGAAAATGAATGGACGGATGGATGGATTGGTTATGCTGTGTGAATGAATGAGTGTGAACAAGTGCCGTCCAGGGTTGTATTGAGGCGGCTGTGGCTCAGGTGGTGAGCCACATTCCGAAATGTCTTTGGACAGACTCTGAACCCCAACTTGCTCCCAATAGCACCATTTGTGTGTGTGTGTGTGTGTGTGTGTGAGAGAGAAATGTGAATAATAAAGTGCTTAGTAGAACCTCTAAGGTTAAAAAGCGCTATATAAGTGCAGACCATGTACCATTTATTCCCGCTCCACACCCAGTGTTCCCAGGATAGGCTCCAGGTCCAGACTGCTTTTAGATATACTCCCATGTTCAAAGAGCTGTAAACCACCAGCTTTACTTTTACGGTCGCTTTAAAACAGTGTCCATGCGTGATGCTGCAGTGCGCGCGTGCGTCTGGTGTAGTGTGGGTAATCCCATAACGTGACCGTCGTCAGAACAGCGCAGACTGCGCAGGCGCACAAGCCTGAGCTCGAGGAGCGGTCGAAAAAACAGCTGTGCGCGCGCCCACAATGCAATTCGGTCGCCTTCACGGGCTCGTGCTTTGATTTTTTTTCTCCTCTCTCTCTCTCTCGGTATATATATGTATATATAAAGCGCGTCCGTGATGGCTACGCCAAATAACCCCCGAGTTATGGTTGTGTAATAATAATATGCACCTTAGCAGCACGGCGGACACACGGCCACGACCGGACCAGCCTCAAAATGAGCACCGGCTTCAGCTCCAACTCCTGCCGGTTCGCGGATTACTTCGTTATCTGCGGACTCGACACCGAAAGCGGGCTGGAACCAGACGAGCTGTCCGGTAAGCGTCCAGACCTCGCCAGACGTTTCAACCATTTTGTTAGTTTGTGCTTGTGTTTTGATTGTGTTGCACTTCTTGTACGTATTTCACTCAAATGCGTTGTTTGTTTGTTTGTTTGTTTGTTTACTTTTATGTTCTGGATAAAATTTCCAAACAGGAAATGATTGAAATATTTTGCTGTAAAGTTTAACAAGCTCATGTTTCTCCAAATTGTAGCGGCCCAGTATTTATCCCGAGAACACTATCACATTATCCTGAGTCTTCAGGTCGGAGGCCTTCAGGTTTTTATTTATTTATTTGTTTATGTATTTATGTATTTGTTTATTTGAACATTTCTTCAACTCACCCTTTCAGGAGCGCGTGACACTTTTATGTCCTTCAGCAGCCTCTCAGTCTTGTGCTTGTAAACAAAAGATGTGTTTGAGAAGGGACTGTTTCCCTCTTCTCATCTGCATATTTCTATTTAAATGCACAGATTGTGATAAGAGATTTGTGTTTTCTTGTGGTTTAACATTTCCCTTTTTGGCACTGAAACTAAATTCCCTTTCGCGAGGTTTCTGAAACACCAGTTTCTCACACTTAAAGGTGCAATAGGCGTTTTTTTTATTATTACGTACTTGTAAAAATAACCTGGAAGATTTGTAGAACATGATTACAAAATAAAAAAAATCCCCCAAATGATTAAGTTGTGGCCTTTGGCAAAAGTTTATTAACTCGGTGAGAAAACACGTTTGGAAGTCTACTGACTTCTGGTCCGGAATGCTTGTTTTTGTTTGGATGCGCTTCCTGTCAGTCATTTTATAGACACTATGCTCTAAAGGTCACTTTTACATCGAACGGTACGGCTCGGCTCGACTCTGCTCGCTTTTTAGGGGCTTTCCACTGTACCTGGTACTTCTTTTAGTACCACCTGGGTCGAGGATCCAAACGAGCCGAGCCGATATTAATGGTCACTTTTCCACTGCACGGTACGGCTTGACTCTACTCTGCTCGCTTTTTAGGGGCTTTCCACTGTGGATAGCACCTGGTACCTGGTACTTCTTTTAGTACCACCTCGGTCGAGGATCCAAGCGAGCCGAGCCGATACTAATGGTCACTTTTCCACTGCAAGGTACGGCTTGACTCGACTCTGCTCGCTTTTTGGGGGTTTTCCATTGTGTATAGTACCTGGTACTTCTTTTAGTACCACCTTGGTCGAGGATCCAAGTGAGCCGAGCCGATACTACATGTGAGCCAGGCGCTGAGGGAGTAGGGAATTCTTCTTAACGAGTGGTTCTGTATTGTGCCTGAATAAATGTGTCATTTAATACATACTTTGCGTAATCGAAAATTATGCATCATTTATCTGATTACAGATAAAATTACAACAGAGGTTTCTGTCTTAGATTTTTACATCTCGCTCGTCAACGAGTTCCAAACAGGTGTTTATCGAAGTCACTACTGTCGCGGCTGAATCTAATCCGAGTCTTATCGATCACTACGTAGGTTGTAGAAAGCCGTTATTTTACATCCTTAACAAGGTCCGTGTTCAGTGAACAGGAAAGGCGTTTGGAATACGGCCTGACCGTGTAATTGTACAGGGCTTCGAATACTACAGCATTATTCGTGCGTGAAGGCGAGTGGAAGATGGCACCCACGTAGAGGCGGCACTAAATCACAGTGGAAAAGCAAGCTCGGAAAAGTAAAGGGAGCCGAGTCGAGTTGAGCCGTACCGTGCAGTGGAAATGTGGCTTAAGGGCCACCTAACTGCGTGTTCAAGTCCTCCTGGGAAGTTTCTATTTACGAGTTGGGAAGTCGTAATTACGACGTCAGGTGCGTTCAAGTCACTTTGGTCAGAGCAAGATGGCATCGTTACATCGTAATTATACAATGCTACCGTATTTTGTTCAGGCAGTTAGCTTGTTATGTAGTAAATCATTTTTTATAAATATATAACAACTCAAATCCGCTTCTGAGACGATGAAATGTTCAATTTCAACAAACTTTACCGTCAACTACGGACGTTGCGTATTTTGATTCCACCATGTTTTCTTACTGACACGCCCCCAACTCAGAGCTCAAAGAAAATCCTGTTTCTCACTCGTAATTACGACTTTGCGGTGGCGTTCATGTTCGTTCAACTCGTAAATACGATCTTTCTGACATGACTCGAACGCACCAGTTGATCCTGGAGGCGGAGCTTTGTGAACTTGGGCAGGAATGTGGGTGTGGGTTCAAGGAGTTAAGAAAATCATTGAAAGGAAAAAAAAAAAGACAAATCTTAGGCTACGTCCAGATTAATCCGGATACATTTGAAAACGCATCTTTTCCTCTACGTTTTGGTCTTTCGTCTTTTTTTTTATCCAGCAAAACGGCGCTTTTCGAAAATGCTTTCCCGGAGTGCATACATTTGAAAACAATGACGTGTTTTTTTAGACGTATGACACAGTCATGTGACCCATTCAACTAAAAGCAAGCCAACTTTATAGTCTCGGGTTACCCGCGGCAACAACTCCACCTCTTCGTCTGTCCGTTTTCCTCGACAATGCTGCATCAGTTTGAATGTGTACGGTAAGTCAAATAACTGGCTGACAGAAACATCGTACGCCAGAGCTTCTTGCGTTTTTACGCATGCGCAGTACGGGCATGTAAGCGCTTTCAGATGTTTCAGCGTGGACCAGCAATTTTTGGAAAACGTTTGAAAACACCAGCGTATGCGGAGAACGTTTTCAAACGAAACTGCAGTTTTCAGATCGATATGGATTAATGTGGACGTAGCCTTACATAATGCACCTTTAAAGATGGGACGTTTCAAGACTTGTCCCCTACCTTTGATTCAATCAGTCTAACTCAACTGACTCGACTGGCTTTCTGAAGAAGTTTGTCTTATGCATAAGCTTCTTCAAGATGCTGCTGTAGAAAATAAAAAATAATAACAACATCAACTAAAACATAAAGAATATGTTAAACACATAAATGTCATGTCATGTCAATTTTTTTACCTAATCCTAAACAGATATGTGCAGTATTGTCCTTCACTGTAGTGTGATACTGGGAAAAACGCTAACACTATGGCTTAAAAATAAGAAATAGGACATAATTACAAACTACATGTAAGACATAAGTAAACGTCATGGTTAAAGAAATACAGTCAAAGTATTCTTGATCATATTTACATGAGGTGAGGTTTTGTAAATATTCCTTTGTTATTACATTGTAATCCTGTTCTTTTTATAAAAGCCAGAAGTCTCTCGTGGCTTCATGGCAGAGGCAGAACATCAGCTAAACAGCAGTGAAATGACTGAGAAGTTGAATAATTTTCTCTTCTTATCATGTTCCTACCTGAATCGAGACCATAGTAACGCTCCTTCACCCGTGTATCTCACGAAACGGTTGTGAATTGACATCAGACTTAAAGAAAAACTCTACCCTGAACTATACTATATGTGTGACCTGCGTAAAGATTCTGCTGCTACTTTGTTGGTCGACACTTTCTTTTCATCATTTCTGTTAGCGGTTCTCCGCCGCATTGATGCCATAGGGGGGACGTTGTTATTGTTCGCGCAGTTACTATGCGGTCTAATAGGAGAAAAGAAATGTGAAACACACGCAAACATAGCATTTGCTCGTAACGCCTAAAAAGAAGAACGCAAGAGCTTCTTTTCTCACTCACAAATTCCCAGCGACGTTCAACATCCTCCACGGAACGCAGCACGGCTATGCGGCTGAGGTGGCGAGCACGATGGCGTCGACTGCGGTATTAGCATGAAGCTCTGGACGCTGATCTGTCCGAGCGAGCCGGACAGACTGAAAAACTGTAGCGCTGTGTTTACATAGAGAAGAATTTCCACGAGCATTGTGGGAAATGTTGGAAACCAAAGTGAAACCATGAAAGAACTTGACTTATTTGACACATTAAAACCTTATCGATCGTTGTTCTTTTGACTGTAAAGGAATCTTATTTACAGCATCTTATTTACAGTAAGTCTTTCTTCAGTGACGTCATACGTCATGTCTTCTTTCTGTGACACACGTGTATCGTGCACGTGGAGGTCGTAGCACGTCTCACGATCGATTATTCGCACATAAATAACGAGTAATGAGGTTTTTCCAAGTGCTTGCCTTGTGGATGTATTGCATTTGGTTACAACAGAAGATAAAATTCCTAGCCTGATCCAACTAGGACTCTGTTTACGAAGCCCTTTTGTGATTTGGGTCACGTTTGTTGCGAGTTGCGAAACCGTGGAAGAAACTGCAGGTCAGCTGGTCGCTTGAGTTGAGGAACTAAGCTCTACAGCTTTTTAGCAGATTAAGTAAATGTACTTGTGGTTTGAGTAGCTTCACTTTTTGTCTCTTGGTCATAAATAAAAATCACACTAAATAGCATACACTAATAAAAAAAAAATCACACATACACGTGATGATTAAATGCAGTTCATTCGGGTCTTTTCTGATGAGGCTAAACCTGAAGCAACTTCTAGTCAGAATCTCCTGAGATGCCATTAGCTGCTCAGTCGTTCCCCTGGTGATTTCAGGAGCCTTTGTTTGGCAGTTGTTGACGCTCTCTGTATGAAAAGCCCCTGTTTCAGCATGTTTCGTAAGGAGACGCTTTTATGCTTTCCCATCATTGATTTGTTGTTCTTCATTAATATTAATAGTGTAGGGATCATAACGTTATAAGTAAACTGATTGGAGCTGTAACATGTTCTTGGAGATGTAAAAAAAATCAAAATGTTAGATAAAGGCATTTTAAGCGCTGGAACTATCGCTAATAAGATAAGATAAGATAATATTTTATTAATCCCCAGATGGAGAAATTTTTGTAATGAAATAGGGATCGCTTGTTTTTAAAAAAAAATTTATAGTTGAGATCACTCACGATTCTTTGACCGGATTTGTAAGGAAGAGTATGTATATTTATTAAATTCTTACAGAATTTCCTAGTGTAAGATTGCGAATTACGCCGCGTACGGCTTCCCTCGGAAACGGGAACTCGGGACTACGTCGACCTCTGTGTGTTCGAGCTACAAGGTGTGGGAAAAACTACGGACGTCTCCATGTTCATCTTTTTTTGTAAGCAGACAAGCTAGCCAGCTAGCTGCGATGACTGATGTATATTTTCCTCCTCAGAATAGTACTGTATAGTCGGTGTTACAGATTTAACATGTCTGTATGTTGATTGATCTAAAGCGAATACGTTTACGTCCAGCATAACTCATTTAAAAGTAAGAAGTGCTACTTTGTTTACCGTCGATGCTGTGAGCGACCATTTCGATTTGATTTGACATCACTCGCTGAACTCTCGGACGTGTTTCTGAGTAGAAATTCCAAATCGAAGGGGCGCTTTTTCTTTCTGGTCTGAAATGGCGAGTTATGGGTTTTAGTCGGATGCAGCGTTAAAGCTTGTCTGCATTTATTGGCACATTTGTACCGCAAACATTGAACTCCTGAGCAAAATAACTGCAATTACTACAAAACCTGAAGCATATTAGGGTGCCAGGAGTGCAGCGTGTAATCCCAAAGTTAAACAGAAAGCAGCAATATTAACGGCCGGGTAAATGATTTGTTTTTGTTTTTCTGTAGCAGCTCATTACCCATTTGTGGGTGAAAATCGCTCTTGTTAATGCGCTCTATGTGCAATGGCGAGTTTTGAGTGAGGTGACGCACGCAGCCGTGACTCACTTACCACATTCATTCATTCATTTCATACGTTTATTGTCATTTGTTGAGTAATTAGGAATTTAATATACACTACATGGGGGGAACCGTGGCTGAGTGGTTAGCACGTTTTCATCACACGTCTGGGGTTGGGGGTTTGATTCTCACCTCTGCCTTGTGTGCACAGAGTTTACATGTTCTCCCCTTACTTTGGGGGTTTCCTCTGGGTGTTCCGGTTTCCTCCACAAGTCCAAAGACATGTGATGTAGAATGATTGATTGGCATGCGATGCCCTACGATGGGTTGTGCCACCTTGTGCTCGGACTTCCCTGGGACAGACTCCAGGCTCCCCTGCGGCCTTGTGTAGGATAAGCAGTACCGAAACTGGATGAATGGATATTCAGTACATAATATGAAACATTTGTTTGTTCTAACTAGAACATTTCCTGACAGCTTTCCGTTTCTCCCCTTCCTCTTTCGTAGACTCGCTTTCACTCCAGGTGTGCTCTATTCTGGACTTGAATAGCATTGAGAAGCGAATAATGCTCGAGATTTTCATACGAATTTTTGTGCGTGCCCTAGCTCTAGCCCAGAAATCGTAGTTTATCAAAAGATAAATAGATAATATACTTAACTTCAATTTTTGGTGCCCTTTATTCAGCAAAACTGAACAACACATCCAGTGGGTGATATTCTGAACTGAAGTATATATGGGGGTACTGTTGTTTTGTGTTTCTTTCTGCATAACACTAGCTTTAAAATAAACTTTAAACTTTATATTTTGTGACACCTCCTTTCTGGAAAGACCAACATTTTTTCTGTAATGTCTAACAAGGTTGGGGGTATTTGTAAATGGTCTTAAACCAGACTTTATTTAATTCAGATGACATGTTTTCAAGAGGTCTGGAGACTGACATGGCCATTGCAGAGCATTGATTCTGTGTCCCACAATCATTTCAGTGGCATTTCTGGATGGGTTTGAGGTCATCATTTTGTCATTTTGGGCAGGTTTTAACCTCCTGGTAGATTCAACCAAGTTTTTTACTACAGACATCCTGGCACTTTGCAGAATTCTTCACAGAAGCCTTTGGACCACCAGCTGCAAAACAGTTCCTAAAGCTACGCCTCCATATGGGTCAGAGGACTTACACACAAATATAGTTACAAAGAATTGTGTAGTTTCTGTATAGTGTGTGTAATACAATAATTTATGCCCATTCTGTTGAAGGGTGCCAATAATTTAGGAATTGCATATATAGTGAATGACCATACCACCGCACACAATATACAATATGTTATGTAAATGTGTTCACAATATGAATAATACAGCTCCAATTGCAATGTTTGCAGTATAATGTGAATGTCCATATTACAACCCCAATTCCAAAAAAGTTGGGACGCCGTGTGAAATGTAAATAAAAACAGAATGCGATGATTTGCAAATCTCATAAACCCATATGTTATTCACAATAGAGCATAGAAAACATATCAAACGTTTAAACGGTGGAAATGTACCATTTTAAGAAAAAAAAAATAGGGTAATTTCGAATTTGATGTGCCGCAGCACGTCTCAAAAAAGTTGGGACGGGAGCAACAAAAGGCTGGAAAAGTAAGTGTTCCATTTGATATGTTTTCTGTGTACTGTTGTGAATAACATATGGGTTTATGAGGTTTGCAAATCATTGCGTTCTGTTTTTGTTTACATTTATTTACATCTTACACAGCGTCCCAACTTTTTGGGAATTGGGGTTGTAAATTCTATCAGTTCGAATGGAGTTGAAAAATCTTCTTGTCGCTTCAGCTGATTTTCTGATTCGCTGGATAAAATTCAAAACCAGAGTTACGATTATGAAAATAAGCCTGCTTCCTCTTTGCCGAAGGCCGTTGTCCTCTGCGTTTGGGGTTAAAGAGGATACGCATGATACGCGTGATGAACTATTGCACATTCTGCTAAAACACAGCACATCCTTCCCCTTTTTTTGACGTTCCATTTAGCCTGTCACACGCTTTCTCTCAGTTTTGTTTTTTTTGTGTAGCAGAACCAAGCACCTGATTTATACCACAAATAGCTCCCCGTCCTCAGCTGAGATTATCTCGTGTTGAGTTGTGACAGGAGTGCTCTGAACTACTCGACACAGTCCCGCTGTCATGTTCGGTATGCTGTCTGCATTTCCCTGTGGTGACTCACTCCATCAGTGTGAATGCCACACATGTTTCGGGGGGTTAGTATAGCTCTTGGCAGCATTGCAGCAGTGCAGGCAGTTGCCATTCGGTGTAGACCAGACACGTTTCTGAAACTTCTCTTGATATTTTTGTGGTTATGTCTAGGGTGCATTCTGAATCTGGGTCACCTGATGCAGTAACCAATAACAATGCATACTTAACCAAGTTTATGGCGTGCACATTAACGAGTGTACCTGCATAGCATTATATCACAGGCTCACCCTATATATTACTTATTAATTCATTATTAGAATCTGAATAAATGCTCATGGCTGTGTTTTCGGAGATGAATACAGAAATGATAGTATTTTGAATAATTGCTATGAATAATCATGGTTGTAATTGTAGACATTACTGGCCAGGCATGATATGACAACACTGTAATATTATATTCCTAAAATTCTGTATTCGATACAAAAGTGATATCTATTTATCTATCTAACTATCTATCACTTTTGTATCAAAAACAGAAATTTAGGAATATAATTGGATTATGTAGTGTATCATGAACGTGTGTGTGTGTGTGTGTATATATATATATATATATATATATATATATATATATATATATATATATATATATATATATATATATTTATTCATTCATTCATTCATTTATTCGTGATATACCACATAATATAATAACATCAGATCCTAAGTTAATGTTGTGGAAGTTAGTTCCTATTTCCACTTGCGTTACAGCAGCTATAAGCTGTCATCAAACGTCAATCGTCATTCCGTCACCAACCGCTCTTTCTCTTTCTGTTTTCAAGTTACCAAAACCAAACGAAGTTACAGCTTATAGAGAAAGAAGAAGAAGAAAAAAAAGCACAACGCCCTCTACCCTTAAGCCTTCCCTGTGTCAGAACACTGCTTTACCTCTGGCTGTTATGAAGCTGTGACACTCGAGACTCCTTCTAAAAATGTTAAATAAACATCTTGCAGCAGAAACCCTAGCCATATCAACAACAACAACACCACGAGTATTGTTATTCCAGTATAGAAGAACAAGCTGAACAAGATGTTTTACTGTATAAACCTGTGATTTGAACTGAAGCAGGCACTACTGTCCGAGCTGCCGTTAAAACAAATGAATCAACAACATCTGAATCAACCAATCAGAATCGAGAATTCAACAGGGCTATGGTTTAATACAATGCAGTAAAGTTTTAGATAGTGAAATAGTCGTACTGCATATACTGGTTTCATACTGGTGGGAAAGCCTGATCACTTTAGCTATTTCAGTTAGTTCGATGTCGATGACGATGACGACTCTTTCATTTTGGCTTTGCCCGTGAAATAATAACCAAGGCGACATCTTGTAGCACAAAAGATCGTAAATTAAAATGTGTGTTTTTGAGCAAAACGTGCATTGCGTACATTTCCCAGGACTAGACTGCATCCACACAGCCGCAGTTACAGACATAAACGCACACACACAGGTGCTCGACATGTTTACAGTAGCAAAAGAAGGATAAACAGACTTAATGTGTCTCAGTTTTAAGCTGGGCCCATGTGCATCTCGAAGTGATTGAAGCCCCATTTCTAATTACAGTCTGTGGAGGATCTGTTTTCGGCCGCTTTGCTTTCGCACACAGACCCAGAATCTCAATCCACAGCTCAGGAATGCACGTTTTAATCAAAAACACAAGATATGCATTCAAATACACAAATCCCATCCTCA
This sequence comes from Ictalurus furcatus, assembly GCF_023375685.1. Classification (NCBI taxonomy): domain Eukaryota; kingdom Metazoa; phylum Chordata; class Actinopteri; order Siluriformes; family Ictaluridae; genus Ictalurus; species Ictalurus furcatus. The sequence goes on from NC_071264.1 coordinate 25,270,744, forward strand.
CAGATTTTACACGGCTATAGAATATAACTCTTTTGTAGAAAAAGTGATCTGCGAGCAGACCTTGGATTCCACTTCTTGTTCTTTTTCCTCGTTTTTTTTTTCTTCCTGTCATTACACAAGCCCACTTTCTCTATGTCCTCTAGCCAAGCCTGTGACGTTTGCTAGAACATTGAGAGCAGCTCTCATTCTGCTTTTCCCTTCCTCCCACACTGCGTAGGGGCAAGGAAGTGCTCTCACTCCCACTGAAAAGCTCCACAAAGCCAGCTCTGTCGGTGCAGGTCTGACTGTCTGTCTCGGTGCACGACTCTCTTTGCTGCAGAGTTTCAGGGAAAAAAATCCTCTCTCTCCTCATCTGATGGTCACATGACCGATTTTGCCTCTCTTTCCAGTTCAGAGCAAACAGACGTCTTAATGGAAGCTTCTGAGGGAACATCTGTGTACGCTGAATAAATGTGTGTGTGTGTACAGACTCAGAAATAATGCAGAAGAGGCATTCTTGGCTTTTCTTCCTTCATTATTAGATTGGTTTATAGCAACGTGCAGATTTGACTTTGTCTCTGGTTGTGTAAAGCTCTTTCCCTGGCAGCTCAGCACTGCACCCTGCTTATGGCCGAATCATATTTTTTTTCATCGTGTCAAGTCACGTTAAGGCTTACTGATAGACGTAACAAGGTCTGGAAAGCTTTCTGTAAATGTGTGGTTTTCACTGTTGCTCAACTGTGATCTTTGATTGTAATCTCAACTGGGAAAGAAAGTGTGTTGTTTTTTTTAATTCAAAGACTTTCCAGTCAAGGGTATTTTTTCTGAATCACTTTAGGGCCTTTTTTTCAGTTAAGGGCTGTCCACTGATCTGTCATCTGGCTTACATTTAAAATGTCATTTATGATTCACTGTCTTACTGATGGTCAGGTTTCTTATGCACTGATGAATGTTGGGATTTCCTGTGGTTCTGTAATGATCACACTCAGGCTCTGAAGTACCTTTGGGACGGAGATGCTGGCCGTGTCTCAGATTACAATCTTATGCACTATTTTAGACGCTTGTTGAGTATGCATAACTGCCTAGCCAGTTCATAGTGCGAAAAACCGATTTGACTATATTTGAAAAACAAATGACATGTTGATCAGTGGGTACTTCAGACGAAATGTCCCATCATGCACCACAAAAGGAAAGGGAAGATGTTTCCAGTAGATAAGGACGGCATATCTTTGGCGGCATCTTTGGTCACCACTCAAAACGTGAATTTTTAACGAGCTGCGCATTAAAATACACAGGTTATAGCATGGTTATTTAAAACAACAGTGCCCTCCATAATTATTGCCACCCTTTTAAAAAAAAAAAAAAAAGTCTCTCGTTCTCGTCTCATCTGACTACAACCCACGATGCCAGGTGTGCTTGTAATGATGCTTGATGTTGTGTTTTTTTGAGTCTCAGAAAGGGCTTCTTTCTTGCAACATTCCCTTAGCTTGTTGTTATGAAAGCGGCCTTTTGAAACTTGACAATAACAGCCAAACCGTGCAATTATAACCATCCTCCTCAGCATGTGGGTGAACACTGTTCTCCCGAGTCCAATTTCCAAATGTTTCAAACGCTTGTGAAACTTTACAGCCCTGGTTTTATCCATCCATCCATCCATCCATTTTCTATACCGCTTGTCGTACAGGGTGACGGGGACAGCCCTGGTTATACTCAATACTTAATGGTGTTTTTCCAGTACTGTATTTTTATATCCATTACCTGATTTGTGCGGGTCAACGACCTTCTGTTTTTCCCCCAAACTCACCGACTGCAGATGGATTTTAGATGTGTGCAAAATCCAGTACAGCTATTTGTTTGTATTTATTTAAAATATTCTTTAGGGGTGTCAATAATTCCGGCACATGTATTTTTTAAGGTAAATACTATTATTTAAGAGCGTATTTGTAATAAGTTGTTTTTGTTTTTTTAAATAAGAATTTATTTTTGTTAGAACGAAGAAATAGTTTATCTTATTACTTGAGTGGAAATTTTTATTTAGTGTGTGTAGTGAGAATTATTATTATTATTATTATCATTATTATTATTATTATTATTTTTAATAAAAATGGTTCCTCATGTTTATAAAGGGTGTCAATCATTCTGGAGGACACTGTAAGATTGATGTTGAGATCAATTACATTACAGTACACTTTTCCAAGATATCCTGTACAAAAAAAATACAAATAACTTTGAAACCATGTTTTTATAAAAATATTTTTATTTATTTATTTATTTTATCTTTTATTTCTATTTTTTTTTATTTTTATAAATACTGCACTATTGTTTGGCTGGCACTTTGTTAACAAAACAAAATATATTGTGTACATGTCTTCAATTATGATATTGCCACCACATCGACCCGTCTAATTAGATTCCGTCAGGAGCAGAGATTAGGATTTCTCCTTTGTCACATCCATCCATCCATCCATTCACTTTCCATACTGCTTATCCTACACACAGTCGCAGGGGAGCCTGCAGTCCCTGGAGCCTATCCCAGGGAACTTGGGGCACAAGGCAGGGGACACCCTGGACGGGGTCCCAACCACACACACATGGACGATTTTTGAAGCTGGACTGTTGGAGGAAACCGAGATACCTGGAGGAAACCCCCATGGCACGGGGAGAACATGCAAACTCCGTACACAAATGGCAGAGGTGGGATTCGAAACCCCCATTATGGAGGTGCGAGGCAAACGTGCTAACAACTAATCCACCGTGCCCCCTCTCCTTTGTCACATTTTCTTTCGTATTGTTTTTAAACTAAATTTCTTTTCAAAGTAGCATATGCTTGGCTCAATTTATTCTCCTATTAAATAATCATCTTAAAGCAGGTTTTTCTAGGCTAGACTCTCTCCATCTGTTACTCTTCTGGTATTATGCTTTCTTTAACGTGACCCTTTTTGTACTGTAATTCATGTAGGCCAAATCTTTGATATGATAACACTCGTGTGTCTTTTTTTTTTTAATTAGACGCCTAATTTATTATCTATTAAAGTAACAGCATGAGTCAAAATGCTTCAGAGCTATCAACAAACCATCTCCTTTTATCCACAATGACAGGGCACAGGGTGAGAGCCTTATTAGCGTATGTATACGGAGCGCCTCCTGCACGGACACTGTGATTGGCTGGCTCATGGTCTGTTTGCACCACCAGGCCTTTAGTACATTGAGGCACACAGCTGGGCTCGACACATTTAAATGCACAACCCCCCCCTGGAGTTTCCCATGCACCCCCGCTGGCCTTTCTCAGTGACGTCACTCGTTTGAGTGCATCTCTTTACTTTCCTGCTGGTCAGTTACTCATGCGCATGTGAAAGAAGCTCTTAACGCAGCTCTAAACTGTTTGTTTTGTCACAGATTAGCATTTCTTTCTAAATTACAAGCTGAAATGGCTTGCACCGTTGATTTTGCTTTACTTACAGACAATGACACTCATGGCATTGTTTTTAGATTTCGGATCTTATATGCTCTCATAAATGTCTAAGAAGCTGTAAAACTATGATTTTTGATGATATTTGATCCAAAAATCATCTAATCATATACTTGTTAGTGTGATTTAAAATGGATCAGTGTTATAAAAATACTGATAACAACCACGATCCACGATAGTGCCTATTTTTCAGTAGATATTAGTTTCTAAGACATTTCCACACATACAGACATGTATCATGATATACAGGATAGGTTTGCTAACAAACTGCCAGGAAAACATTTAATATCTACAAAAATACATTTATTTATAATAAATCAAAAATTTATTATATTTAACACTAAAAAACTAAAAAAAATTTTTTACATTTGACAATTTTATAGATTAAAAACTAAATTTAAACATCAAGTCAGATGCTTCTAGTCAGATTATAATTAATTTTTTTTTTTTTTTCTAAAAAGATTTCTCAGAAAAGCACATTATGACATACCCTAGTTTCTACCTCACCACTTGGCTGGTCTCATCCTGGCACTCCCTCCTCACTCACTCCTTCCTTATGTCCTTAAAACAAACAGGATTCGATCACAAGCCAAATGAAATGCTTCTTGTCTGGAACTGTCGCTTTCTAAACCTGAGCACAAAGCTCAAATTCATGGCTGCGGTCGAAACCTGTGAATGAACGCTGTTCCATTACCGAGCTACACCCTGCTGCCCGGGTCGCCTCATAACATACAGCGTTTTTATGAATGCTGCAGACTCCCGCTGAGCTCCTGAGGAACTCGAAAGCACGTTTGGCTATAAGCATACTGCAGCGCAGTAAAGCGGGCTAGATTCATTTCTGCCAGTAAATCACAGATGCTGTTTGAAAAGGTTAGAATATTTTGGGTATTTTTTTTATACATTGGACTGTGAATTAAACCTGTGACACACTGTGGTTACGTTTTTCCCTTTCTCTGATGTAAAGTGAATAATAATCAAGCCTTATAGGCACAAATAAAATATCTGAAATGTCCATCTAGGATCAGCTAATAATAAAAGCACTCACTAAAAGTAGTGTGTATTTAGTCCATGTGAGAAACTGAAGGATTAATTTGGAGTCTATATGTTGAACCTTAACATTAGATATTAGAATTCCTCAGAAATTAAAGCACCTACTGTTACAAATTTTAGAAGTGCAGTTTTTCCTATAAATGCACTCATCTTGCGGAAGTGGTGGTTGTTCTGTAAGGTTACTGCATTGATGGTGATCATGAATGAAGGTGATTCACCGTGGGTGTATCATATGCAAATTATCCCATGCCCCGCCCACTAGGACAGCACGATACGTAGTTTGTGTTCTCAATTCAATACAATTTTATTTGTATAGTGCTTTTAACAATGGACGTTGTCTCAAAGCAGCTTTACAGAAACATATAAACACAGGATACAGATTTTCTTACTTTATTGTCTTGTGCAATACTGATATTGCAGAAACCTGCACTATACAAACGAACACTATAATAAATTGCAGTCATTTTAATGTGCACTTCAAGCATTCCGACCCCTTAGAAGCTCCAGATGATTCATCTGAGGGTGTTAGCATGGTGTAATATAATAAAGCCGGCTAGATTAATGGCATTTACTATTACTATTATTACTATTTAGAGGGCACGGTGGCTTAGTGGTTAGCATGTGTGCCTCGCACTTCTGGGGTTGGGTGCTTGAATCCCACTGTGTGTAGTGGGATTTACATGTTCTCACTGTGCTTTGGGGTTTCCTCCGGGTGCTCCGGTTTCTCCTCCCGGTCCAAAGACATGTGTTGTAAGCTGATTGGCCATTCATGGTGTCCCAGCCTTGTGCCCTGAGTTCCCAGGGATAGACTCCAGGCTCCCCTGCGACCCCGCGTAGTTTAAGCGGTATGGATGGATTATTGCTATTTATTACTATAAAGTGTGGTTTTGCCGTAGTACATTTGTTCTAATGTATTTCAAAGTATCACAGCCACAATCTGGAGCAATGTAATTACAGTACGCTATTTTCTCTTATCTATTATTAAAGCCACTTGTGGGGGAACTAAGCTTTTCAGGAACCTGCTAAAAAATACTAAAAGAGCAACTTTTGCTAAGAAGTATATACATTTATGTAAATAGTGGTTGTTCTGTGAGGTTGTTGCACTGATAGTGACCGTATGTACGGTCACTGTGATAAGCAGTGGGTGTGTCATATACAAATTCCCCACCCATACAATAGTTAGATACAATTGACTTAGTTAGAGAGACTAAGAGAAGCAGCAAAGTAGTGTCCCGGTGTTAAAAGTAGGCTATGGTTTTTATCACAATGTATTTTAATGTATGTTTTAGAGCTCAAAGTCTGCTAACTTAGCGTAGATAAAAGCTAAACATGATGAATGACAATTTTTTTAAACTCCCACTCCAAACCATTTATGAAAGTTAGAAGCACTTTTAGTAGTGTTGTTACTTTACTATCTTGGGTATATTTGGAAAAATACAATGCTTTAAAACCCAACCGTGAAGTTTGTCTGTAGACTTGAGGTACTGTTTTAGCACACTGTTACGGTATTAAAAGTAGTGATTAAATAAACATTAGTTGCGAATACCAAACTTGCTAAAGCATTTTAAGCCACTTCATTTAAGTAGAATTTGTTCAGCTTTTTCTTCATACACGTCTCCCAAACTCATTCCAGTGTACGTTGTGGGTTCACGTTGCCCAGGAGCACATGTTCTCAAAAGCACAGTGTACTACTACCTTCAGAGAACAGCTTTTTCTTTAGAACACATTGTTAAATTACTGGTCAGGAAGCAGCTCTTAACATGCTGTTGGACTAAAGTTCTGCAAAGTGATAGATGGGGTTTTTTTGTGTGGGTCCATTATGTCTGACTGGTTGAACTGTCTGATCTAATAAAGCCAGGGAACAGTCAGTACAACAAGAACCAAAAGTGTTTCAGTGCTTTTTGTGTATCAGAGAGATGAAAATAGTTGAATAGTTGAATGTAATTTTAGAAACCTGAGCTGTGAAATCAGTGGAGGTGTGTTGACTGGAACATTGATTAATGTGCACATGATTGGAACAGACAAGTAAAGGCTAACGCCCGTACAGTCAGCTCCCATTTTGGTGTTTCATTCATACACAAGCAGGCTCCTATCTGTTTGAATAGGGAGATACAAGTATTAGAAACAGATCTACAAGATGCGGTTTTTAAATGTAGATTCAACATCACTGTTAAAATCTGACAAAATGCTAATGATGTTAGTAATTAACGTGTGATCTTTGGCATCAGTGATGTGTTTTTTTTTTTTCTCATGCTCATTTACTTGTCATTAACAAAGCAAAGCACCCTATATCTGTGATTATATTAGTGTATTTTGCTGCTAAAGATTAGATTACTTGTGTAATAGAGATCAGTATTACAGACTTTTACATATAGACATGCAGCTCATTGTTAAAAAATTATAAGCATATTATAGTACATAGTGTTTTCTAACATCTGTCATTTATACCAAATATCATGGAGTCCTGAGAGAACCTCAGGACCCTTCTAGACAAATACTAAAAGAGCAAATTTTCCTGATTCCTCATTAGACTCATGTAAGTGGTGGTTGTTCAGTAAGGTTGTTCCATTGATGGTGACTTTGTGCACGTGCATGAATTCAGGGTGTGTCATATGCAGATTACTGAATACCCCGCCCATTAGGACATCTTGGTAAATGCTGTTGTCAAAATATTGACCTAATACATACTGTATATATGAACAATCTAAGTTGCAGAATTAATCATCACATTTAGTTTTAATGGCATTTTGAATCTGGGCTAAAATGTTTCAAATGCAGCAAATGCTTGAGAGACTAAAAGGGTCATGTGTTAAGTTAATGGTCTGCACTTATATAATGCTATTATCCAAAGCACTTTACACTGGTTCTCATTCACCCATTCACACACATTCTCACACACCAATGGTAGCAGAGCTGCCATGCAAGGCGCTAACTTGCCATCGGGAGCAACTTGGGGTTCAGTGTCTTGCCCAAGGACACTTCGGCATGTGGAGTCATGTGGGCCGGGAAACGAACCCCCAACCGTACGATTAGTGGACAACCCGCTCTACGAACTGAACCACAGCCACCCATATGTTCAGAGAATCAGCTGCAGATAGTTCATTTACAGATGTGGCATTTGGCAGGCACCGTTATCCAGAGCGACTTACAGAAGTGAAAGAACATTTATCTCATTTATACGTACAACTGAGCAGTTTAGGGTTAAGCGCAGTGGCAGTTCGGCAGTGCTATCATTAGTCCAATATTTTAACCACTGACCTTCCACTTGCTTTGTTGTCATCTAGGTCACTAGGGTCATCTGCCATTTTATGGGTCAATCAATAGATAGATTCCCAATGAAAATCCTGTCTAACAGTTTTACTGTTTTGTCATTGCACACAAATTATGTCTGCCTATTGAAGCTATATATAATATAACTAACCCACAATCAGTTACTACTTGATAAAATAAAGCAAAAAATGAAACCCAAGACTAACAGTTTTGTGATCTATTCTTAAACCAAGTAAGAGATGGGTCCTGAACATTACAGGACCCTGCTGGACAAATACTAAAAGAGCAAAATTTTCCTGATGTGGTGTGGGTCTCAGTGAAGTAGGGGTTGTTCTGTAAAGTTACCTGACTGATGGTGACTGTGCACATGCAGGATGTGGGCGTGTCATATGCAAATTTCACTCATCTCTTTAATTGTTGTCGAAGGCGTTTCAATACCTCTTTGTTGTATTTGCTGTGTGTCCTTGTAATTTTCCTCTGGAGAGTCTTTACCTTAAGAAAGTCATATGCAATCGTGGCAGCTTTTTAAGGTTTGAGGCCAAAGCCAAATAATAATAAAAAAAAGCTTCCTATCTCTTAAACATATCACTTTCCAAACCCCATCACCAATTAAGCCATAACCTTAATAACTGACCCAAAATCAGTTACTACTACAAAGACTTTGAATTAGTTGGGAAATCTCAATTATTAAATTTAAAACTCAAGATTCATAATCAAGTGAAAATATCTATTTTTAACCAAGTGAGAAATGGAGTCCTGAACATTACAGGACCCTCCTAGACAAATACTAAAAGAGCAAAATTTTCCTGGTGTGGTGTTGGTCTCAGTGAAGTAGGGGTTGTTCTGTAAAGTTACCTGACTGATGGTGACTGTGCACATGCAGGATGTGGGCGTGTCATATGCAAATTTCACTCGCCTCTTTGATTGCTGTCAAAGTGTGTCCTTGCAATTTTCCTCTGGGGAGTCTTTACCTTAAGAAAGTCAGTCATATGCAATCTTAGCAGCTTTTTAAGGTTTTAGGCCAAAGTCAAATAATAATAAAAAAGCTTCCTATCTTTTAAACATATCACTTTTGAAACCCCATCACCAATTAAGCCATACACTTAATAACTGACCTTCAATCAGTTACTACTACAAAGGTTTCATATTAGATGGAAAACTTAAATTGTTAAGTCTAAAACTCAAGCCTCACAATCAAGTGAAAATATCTATTTTTAAACTAGGTGAGAGATTTAAATTGGGGGCCCTATTTAAAAACTTTATCATCTAATCAACTTCTGCACCCGTTGATAGCACAAGTATGAACCGCAATGCATAAGGACAGTTTTTAGACAATGTTTTAAATTATTGTGGAGTGTAAATCCTATTGATTGTCCCGCAAAATGGCGACCGTGCAATAAATCTTGGGAAACGTGACTAAAACGTAGGTATTAAATAAGCTACTCATCATTATATAGTCATGTCTCACCTATGGTAACCATGTACACGTCATGGATTATCATTTTTGATGGTTACAAAAAGCATTAAAGATGACCTTCAGATAGTGTACTATTTAATCAGCAATGAATTGAGTTGAGCAAAAGTAAAAATTTTGGCCTGCTTCTTCTGGAATTTATCACAACCTTTTAATAATAAGTCATATACCGCTCTATGATGAGCTCAAACCACAAGCTTTAGACTGAGGACAAATAAAGCACTGCTCATCTCCATTGGAAACCATCGAACATTGGAAACCCAGTGGCCTACATTTACCAGATGAAGTGATAAGTGTAGGTGAAACATTGGGCCATTATTCGTGTGCTATCAGGGGCAGCGGCTATTGAATATAAGACCACAGAGATTAAATACGCTAGTCATCATTATAAATTGACTGAACTAGCTAACCAAAAACACAAGTGAGTGTTCGGGTGTGTTGATTTTTGGTATTTCATAGCTGTTTCCATATGCTTGACATCATGGCCCATTTTCACAGGAAACCATTAAATATGTGCTCCCCCTTTCTGTTGTTCTGTTTTGTCTGCTCTTTCTCACACACTCACCATCTCTGGAGAGTTCATAGTCATCAGCTGCTATTGTATTGTGCAATTCAGCATTGTCCTCCCGTCAGCTCTGTCACTCTGGTGTTGTGTTTTTCTATTTATCAGCAGCATGGCTTTCAGCCAGCACTTGGATCTGCTCATTTTTGATAACATAAAATCAATTAAAAGAGCGCAAAAGTTGTGACTGTAGTCTGTGTGTATACTGTAGCTTGTTTGAGTCATAAAACCTGATCTGCGTAGGCCGACAGGCGTCTAAGGCTGGAATTAAAAACCTTGATGTATAATTTACCCAAAATACTTTCTGCACTTAAAAAGTGTTTCTTTACAATCCTAAAATTGTGAAGAAACCAATTAGGCCATAACCTTAATAACTGACCCACAATCAGCTACTACTTAACAAAGATTTCATATTAAGCCGGGGTGATTTTCAATAGTCCTCTGCGACTGTTGCTCGTCAGACTGTACGAACACGATCACACTGTAGGATCTCGGTTATCATTAATAACTGTACGACAGTCAAGACGTGAAAAACGGACTCGTACGGAGTAGGAGAAGCCACACTACAGGACCAAACTAGCGATCAAAGACTACAGATTTTGGTCTCAGATTATAGGAATCGTTTAGGATTCTCAAAATTTGCCTCACACGACCAAATCATAGCTGAAATCATACAGTTTAAACCCAGCTTAAAATGGAAAACTTGAGTTACTCAGACTTAAAGTTAAGACTTATAATCAAGTGAACATATCTGTTTTTAAACCAAGTAAAAGAAGGGGTCCTGAGCATTACAGGACCCTGCTAGACAAATACTAAAAGAGCAAAATTTTCCTGATGTGGTGTGGGTCTCAGTGAAGTAGGGGTTGTTCTGTAAAGTTACCTGACTGATGGTGACTGTGCACATGCAGGATGTGGGCGTGTCATATGCAAATTTCACTCGCCTCTTTGATTGTTGTCGAAGGCGTTTCAACACCTCTTTGTTGTATTTGCTGTGTGTCCTTGTAATTTTCCTCTGGAGAATCTTTACCTTAAGAAAGTCATATGCAATCTTGGCAGCTTTTTAAGGTTTTAGGCCAAAGCCAAATAATAATAAAAAAGTTTCCTGTCTCTTAAAAACATCACTTTTGAAACCCAAAATCACAAATACTGGGCTCACACCAGGAACAAATCTAACAGAACTACATTGTAATAATTACCCCATAATTTCACCATTATTTTTTGTCGAATTAAAAGACATTCTTACTATAAATTCTTGAAGACCCATGCACAGAAATGGATTAGTTTGTAAATGTCTATCCTTTAGACTCAGTTGTGTGGGCCACCTAAAAATATTTAAGACCTTGCTTGAATAGAATTTTCCAAATTGAATTATTCTCATATAAGGTGTGACATATAGATATTTTGCGCCGCTCAGATAAATTACGTATTGGTACTACTTTGAAGAATTTACATTTTGTGGTCAGAGTCTCAATATCATAAAGCCAGTGTTATTTTATAAGCCAATAGTGCCGACGTATATATGATTTGTCCTGAAGTTTTCTTAAAAGATGATTGGCATAATTTGGGGCAAAAAAGTGGCATTGATATATTTTGATGTTCTTTTTAAAAAATATATACAGTAAACAAAGGACAATAGGACATCCATGTTAAACACCATTAGAAACAGAAATGCCAGTGGCATTGTTTTTATAATTAGCCTTGTCTATGACCTCAGTCATTTGTGCCTGTTGGAAATACAGGGGATTATTTGCATTGTTAATGATGTATTGTTCTATGGTGGCCTCTTTATACTGATGGATGGGGTGTAAACACTAACAAAGTGTGCTTATCAAAATGTATGTTCATACAAATGTACTGTTTTTTAAAAAATTTTTTTTATATCGGTAGGTTGTTTGAGTCCTAAATCCTGAACTGTGCAGGTAAATGCATATCTACAACTAGAAAAAAAATACAGAGCTCTATAATTTACTGTAAAAGATTGATTTTAATCCTGCACACTTAATAACAAGCTGGATCTTAAGTTAAATCAGTGATCTTAAGCCTATTCCATCTCAAAATATACTTAAATAAGCTTGATTAATCGTTAAGAAATAATACAAAGCAACTTGAGTAAGAGTATCAATCATTAAAACATAACAGAGAAGAGGTCTGGAAGATTACAAGACCCTTCTGGATAAATACCACCTAAAAAAAAAACCCTCAAAAACTACTTCTTCTGTTTTTCTAGATTGTTCTGCGAGGTTACCTCACCGATGGTGAAGTTTGTGGGCGTGTTATATGCAAATTACGACCTTCACTGTTATCAAAAGCATTGTCGATGACTCAAGTCTTTGTTGTACTTGTTCTATGCCGTTGTCATTTTGTATGGCAGCTTCCATTTCCGCACATAGAGAGTGTGCCATCTTGTCAAGTTCTGCTCCAGTCAGAATGAACTGAGTTGTACAAAAGTAAAAAAAAAAAAAATTGACTGTGTATAAAAATCATGCATGATTTTGGCAGCTCTGTTTGAAGCACACGGCTTTAAGCCAAGCTAAATGAAACACTCGCTGTCTCACATACTAATCATACCATACTTGTGATTCTGTGCTCCACATAGAACCTTTTTTTAAGGCCAGAGGTCTCCGCAGAGAAACCTTGACTTGTGAAAGACGAATTACACAGAAAAAGCAATAAGTTATAAGAAAAGAGTATGGTCATGTTGAAAAAGATTCACATGAAATGATATTTTTGTATTTTATGTTTTTAATACCATGTTAAGGTTGGGGTTCATAAGAATTATAGAACCATTCCTGGACAAAGAAAGAAAGAAAGAACAGATTATCTTATCATGAAACGGACTCATTGTCATAGGAATTGTTGTGCAAAGGTACGTGAATGATGGTGGCCACGCCCAAGTCATGAATTAGGTTGTGGGTATGTCACATGACTCTTTATTGTTGTAAAGTCAATGCAGATGACCTACTGATGACCCACAGCATCTTTCTGTACTTCATTGTCAGCATTATTGTATGTTGTCTACCATATACATCCAAAGACTCTGTTTGTGCGTGTGTGTGTGTGTGTGTGTTGTATCTGATTTGAATAGATATAAAAGTCCCATTGATGTGGTGATTGTTCTACAAGGTTGCATCCTTGATAATGGCAATGTTCACCTTATGAATTAAGCAGTGGGTGTGTCACGTACAACCTTTAAATGACTCTTCATTGCTATCAAAGCCATTACTTGACTATAGTCATTGTTATTTTATATGCCAGCTGTCAGACACATTCACCTTACCTGTACACCCTCTCATTCATGTAATCATGTAGCATCCAATCAGCCTGGTCACTTCTTTTTCCAGTCTTCAGCTGTCCAGTTTCAGTCAGCCTGTCCCCACTGTAACTTCAGATTCCTGTTCTTTGCTGACAGGAGTAGATGTGGTCTTCTGCTGTTGTAACATATTCACCTCAAGGTTTGACACATTGTGCTTTCTGAGATGCTTTTCTGCTCACCTTGGTTGTAAAGAGTGGTTATTTGAGATACTGTAGCCTTCCTGTCAGCTCAAACTAGTCTGGTCATTCTCCTTTGACTTCTCTGGACAATAAGGTGTTTTCGTTTGCTTAACTGCCATGTCGTTTTCACATTGCTTTTTGGTTTTCACACTGTTTTGTTCAAATGTTAATCTCAGACTAAGTTTTTGCACTAGCCAAAAAACCCCTCCACATGCTGCTTTTTAAGCATGTAACTTTTCAAACCCAATGAAAAATATAGGTTTTAAAACACAAACAACTATTAAAAAAAAGAACAATTTTTAAAAATATATGTATCTATTATTCAAACCAGTTGGTGGGGGGTTCTTAGTATTAAAGGACCCTACTAGACAAATACTAAAAGAGCAAATTTTCCAAATGTAAAGGTCGTCTCATGTAAGTGGTCATTGTTCTGTCAGGTCACTGCGTTGATGGTGAATACGTGTCAAGCCCCTGTGAATTAACCAGTGGGTGTGTCATATGCAGATTTCGCCAACTCCGCCCATAGAAATGTATATCACAGTAAAATGACTTTTTGTTATGAAACTCAGTAACATTTCATGGATGTGTTATAGATGGCATGTTTAATACATTAGTACAAAAAAGTGCATCAATTTAGAAGCAATGAAGTCATATTAAACTCTCTCTCTTAAACTCTTTTAAAACCACAAATGCTGTGTATTAAATAAGACCAGAAATACATTGCTGTATAATTAGGCATTTAGTTGACTTTCAGTTAAATCTTACTTTTACAATAAATTCATAAGCTATACTTAGAAAGAATAACTATAACCAAAAAAAGAGGAATGCCTTTTTGTATATAAATATCTGTGATTAAAAGCAATGGTTAGGTGGAAAAGGTTTCTAAAATTTTTAATTTCTGCTAAATAAATAATAAAAGAACAAATTTTCCTGAGACCAGTACAGTCTCGTGTAAGTGGTGGTTGTTCTGCCAGGTTGCTACATTGATGGTGATTTTGTGTCAGTGGGCGTGTCATATACAGATTTTGTAAGCTCCGCCCACAGGAATGTGTATCACAAGAAAAGTACTTTTATAAAGTGACAGCTTGCTTTGAGTGCCTCAAGGTCATAAAACCAGGGTTATTTTAAGAGGTGTTATTTTATTTAACTCATAGGTGATTTTTTTCCCCCTCAGAATTTTCCCTGAAAACTTTAAGCCATTTCAGACCCAGAAATAAGTGGCATTAAATTTAATATTGTTTTTTATTTTATTTTATTTATTTTAAATTGATGCAGAATACAAAAAGGGGGTTAAAAATTTCAGTAAAGTACATCCATTTTAAAGACAAATTTGAGGTAGGCTTATATGGTTCTCTAAAAAAAATCTTTTTTTTTTTATAAAGACATCTGAATTATTTATTTTTAAAAAAATCCTCCACATAACCAGGCTTCATACATTTTTATTTATTCATTTTTCATACATTTTTTATTTAGCTGAGATTTGTGTTGTGCCTCACTTTCAGTAACCGCTTTTGATCAGGGCCACGGTGGATACAGAGCCTATCCCGGGGAATACTTCGCATTAGGCGATATATCTGGTCTGTGTTTGGTTTTAGTTTCAGTTAAAAATATGTATCTTATCTGGGTTATTATTAGGCCCGGTGTAGGATTTTGGACCCACTTGTACATGTTAAGAAATGATCATTTGTTTTCCACACACTTAATGTTTTGGCTTCTTGTATTATTTGTTGCCGTTTTTTGTTGAAAGGGACAGGAAATTGTGTTGCCCTATGGCTGATTTACAGCTCTAATTCCCATGGTGTCTGAAAACCATTTTATAATCCATAATAGAGAGTTTGTTCGTTGGGCGTCTGTGGCTCAGGTGGTAGAGTGGGTTGTCCACTAATCGTAGGGTTGGCGGTTTGATTCCCGGCCCACGTGACTCCACATGCCGTGTGTGTGAATGAGACACAGTGTAAAGTGCTTTGGATAAAAGCACTATATAAGTGCAGACCATTTTCTTAGTAGTGATGCCTGGCACCAAGAGGCTGAGATGGAGTCACGTCCTGGCACCCTGGAGGAGATGTAGGAAGTGTTAAAAAAGGAAACGTGACACACTCTCTCTCCCACCTTCCATATGCGCTCTGCAGTGACATCACTGTCAGTCTGGGGGTTTAATCATAGTATTTATCTGCTTTGTGTAAAAAGATAATGGCGGCCTTACTCTCTCTGTCTCTCTCTCACACACACACACACACACACACCTGAACACCTCTCTCGCGATCCAGACCCATGTGAAACCATGCCCTCACCTACTACAGTGTAGTCATAGGGTGCACCAGAAGTAATAGCACCCTCAGTGGTATAGCATTAAAGTGCACATGCAAAATGTCGTATTTAGACGCAAAACAATTACTCTTTGCTCTACAAAATACATCCTTTGCGTTTGTAAAGATGCTAAAACACTGAGTAATCTTGATGAATAACCGATATCTGTTTAATATGGTGACATCTCACTGCCATTTTATTCTTTGCTAAAAAAAAAATGTTTTTAGTAGCACCTAACAATTTTATCTCGTGCTCTTTTAGTCTCGGCACCAGAGTACATTTCTTACTGCTCTGGACTTCTAGCATTTGTTCCTGAGAAGATGGACATTTTGAATTTTTGACGAGCTTGTAAGCACGACTGCAGTGGAACATTTCTGCTGCTTATTGCTGCACTTAACACACATAACGCACGTAACGAGGTCACTTCCTGCAGAAGAGCCTTTATGTATGACTTAAAATAAAACACGCCTTGGGCTTTTCTTAATTCTTACATTTTAATATACTGTTTGAAAGAATATTTCAAACTATTGAAATATTTGACCCTGAGGTCATTTTGTACACGTGTGTATGTTTCAGAGCTCTATGTTCTCGCCTCTCTGTAGCTTTTTTTTTTCTTCAAAGTGCTGTCTGTTTGTAGCGCTATCGATCCATGTGCAAATCATGGTTGATTGTTTTTGAGAAAATTAGATAAAGAAAAAAAAAACTTTCCTCGGTTACAGTCCGAGACTAAGAGGAATTAGGGGACAGTCTGGGTACCTGTGAAGCTCAAGACACACACTGAGAGTGTGAGTGGTTTTGAGTGAACAAAGCAGATAAACTGACTTGATCTTTAAACTCTGCCTGCTCTTTTAGCCCAGAATACACTGTTGTATGATAACCGAGTGATTTTGGAGATAACTGTAAACCAGTGGCTTTTCGCGTCCATTGATTTCATGACCATTTGTTAATGTGTATAGCCATGTCTATTCCTAGCTGTAAAAGTTAGCTGAGATATGGAATTAATCAAAAAATTATGAAAGAAAAGACTCGTATTTTATTTTTGATTCATAAACTATGTAAAACAATCAGCATTTTTGTCTGCATAAAGCTATATAAATCAAAATATATTATAAACAAACGTACTACAGGTTCACCATAGCTTAAAAAGAAATAAATATCGTCTCCCAAAAATTTGACTGAATAAACAAAGTCTCTGACCCCGGGGGAAGATGATCGACTGAAACATAATGAGCTCGGGAGCAGCACCCGAGGCGTCGTTTTAACCAGAAACAGAGCTCCAAAGTCGGCTAAAAATGCCTGACTACCTTGACCTCGTTCTCAGGCACCGTAGAACGCACGGGCGCGGGGCTGGTGTGATTTAAAAGCTACTGGAGAGCTATTTAGGAGTTATAACATGGTTGTGTAACTGTAAAACCTATACTGTGTGTCGAGTCATTGTGATCAGGAGCTATTTATATACTTTAACTCTATGGATTGCGCAGATTGGGACCTCTGGTGTTCAAACTGTGCAATTGCATTAGATGCATAATTAATAGAACACTCGTATATCAGTCCCTCCAGGATGCAACGCCTTTGCGATTGCAGAAATTAATGAAACGCTGCAATATTCGGAGGAATGTTTCAGAATGACTGCAGATTTGGCCCGCGACGCGTCATGTGACGTCATCACGACGCGCATTCAGTCAAACCCATGTGCGTTGAACATGAGTACAGCTAAAAGGTCTCATTTACTCATTTCAACGCGAAAGACAGTGCAAAACTATTTCGTGCAATTGCAATTTTGCCGATTAAAAATAGTTTTCTGGAAAAAAAAGCACAAAAAACAAAGCATTTCTGGCCGCAACAATCACAAAAAAACTCAGCGAAATCCTGTACGGAATGATACGCACAGTGTGGGATTTGCATCCTCACACTTTTGTGTGACAATCGTGTCACAATGTATTGTTACACCCTACTGCTATGTTTTGGTTGATATTCAGAGCTTTGGCTTTTGTGTCTTATCGAAAATGTGACCAGGACATATCTGTCTATCAGATATCAGATTGAATTTTTGGATACGGTATCAATATCTCAATCATTCCACCATGGGATAAAACGTTAATGCTTGTACAAACAAGCTGAAGTATACTATACTATTTTGATCATTTTGAATGATTTCATTGGTACAACTTTTGAGTCCTCTGGTACTTGTAGTTGGTCCACCTGACTTATCAGCTACTATAAGATACATTGTATGGCCGAACATTTTTGGACACCTGACCATCATACCCATATGCGACCCTTCCCCAAACCTGTAGCGTTACAATTTTCCTTCACTGGAACGAAGAGGCCCGAACCTGATCCAGCATGATAATGCCCTTGCGCACAAACCTAGGATTATGAAGACGTGGTTTGCCAAGGCTGGAATGGAAGAACTCGAGTGTCCTGCACAGAACCTCAACCCCACCGAACACCTTTGGGATGAACTGGAACGCCGACTGCACATCAACCCTCCTCACCCAACATCAGTTATGCTCTTGTGGCTGAATGAAAACAAATCCCCACAGCCACGCTTCACAATCTAGTGGAAAATCTTCCTGGAAGAGTACAGCGAAGGGTGAATAAATCTGGAACGGGATGTTCAAATTGCACTTAAGTGTTATGGTCATGTGTCCACAAACTTTTGGCCTTATCGTGTAAATACATGTCTTATTGTGCAGCAATTGCTTAATTGTTTGAATAAATGAATATAAACTGAAATATCCCTCCATAACCGGTATGTTTGCATTCCACATAGTCTTGCTCTTAGTCATGATGTTCCATACTGACCCTGTTGCCATCTTGTCAGTATCAAGAGGGGCTTTGACTATGTTTAGACTTGTCTGCTATCTCTCTATAGGGCTTTGTCTAATTCCACACATTCCTGGCCTACATTCTAAACTCAGCTCAGAAACTTGGTCAGATGTGAGTTTCTTCCTACAAGTATACATTTTGCACTTCAGTCCTAAAGCAAACTAAGCTTCGGTCTCATCCAGCACCCAAAACAAATAAACAAACGAGAAACACTTCTGGAATGCGTGGCGAATATCAAACCGTTAAGAAACACCACAAAAGCGAAAGAAGTGAATATTTTGTTGCATCGTGTTGTTGTATGCATTGCGCTTCACGTTACCGTTGGGCCTCTGGACCTATCGAGCTATACTGAGATCTGTCTGATATGTGCGTGATATGTCTAACGTAGTCTGATATGTCTAACATGTGCGATATAGATTATAATAGAAAAATCTGAATACTGAAATGAGGAAATGCTGAAGGATGTCCTTTGGGTTTGGTTATATTCTTTTCGCACATGTGCTCTGCATGGGCTCTGGCCAGTTTAGTGCAAGCTCATCAGGAATAGAAGCAACAGTTCGTAGTTATATTCGCTTTCCAGAAGCAAAGTCGCTCTTTTTCTGTGTATCTTCTGTGTTCCACACGAACGAACAGACACAGACATGCCTCACATGTCAGAAAAACGCATTTTGGTCTGATTTGATTGATTTCATTCTTATTCTAAGCATCTCATAAGCGTCCTCATGGACTGTGTTATTAATTGTGTTGTTTTATCTGTTGTGTAGCTTTATGCCAGTATATACAAGAGTCTAAATTCAAAGAAGGTGCCCAAGGAAAGTTGGCGATTGCACGTGAAGGTAATCCCCCCCCTCTTTCTCCCAAGCTTTTTTTTTTCCTCCCTCGCTTCCATCTAAGATGATGCTGCTGTTCCTGTCCCGAATGATTCTGCTTGTGCCCTCTAACCTTTTATGTTCAACCTCACGCACACGCACAAGATTTCTGCGCTGCGGTGAAGGGAATTACGAGATGATCACTTTTTTCTGATCTCCTTTTTCACATTCATCTGGCTGTCCCCCTTTTTCGGCAACAAAAAAAAAAAAACAGGTCGACAAGACGATCTGTCTGGCTCTCACTCTCACTGCCGATCTGTTAGACTTTCACTGCTGGTCTTCACTTCCTGTCATACTGATTTGGCGTCAGAGGCTCTGGCGCCTGCTTGGTCCTTCTGTGCGAACTGTACTGCTCCGTCACTCTGAATGAGGTTGTTGTGCCATGTCACTTCTGCTGCACTTTGCATTCGACAAATCCATTGATCATGTTCTTTTTGTCAATTCATTAAGTCAGGGTGCTTCTGTTCTGCTTTCTTTCTCTTTTTTTTTTTCCTTTCTTTTCCACAGCAAATCTAAATAAAAGAGCTGTCAGTCTGGCAAAAAATGTCTAAAGCAATAAACATTTTGTGACTGGAGATCTGCCTTTTTATACAGAATTCTGTTCCAACCCTAACCAGCAGACATGTGATGAATTAGGGTTTAAACTGAATTCTGTAAGCTCTCCAGGATCAAGATGGTGTTCTAGATGGTAGATGCATGAATACAGATTTTATACAATGTTCAAGATGAACTGGTTTAACCTTTCCAGTCACTTTTAAAATGTTCAATCTAGAACGAGCAAGAACGCAGCGAAGTAACCGCTTCCTAAAAGTTTTGTGCGTTACTACTTACGTGCTTCTTCACGTCCTCTTCGTCTAATCCTGTCTCTCTGTCACTTGTCTCTGTCTGTCTCATTGCTACCAGGTGAGAATTTTGAGCAGAGTCCACTGCGGAGAACGTTTAAATCCAAAGTTCTGGCTCATTACCCCGAGAATGTGGAGTGGAGTCCGTTCGACCAGGATGCTGTGGGCATGGTGAGCAGATCAGTTTATGTCTATGTGATAATATCGTAATCATAACACCATAAAAACCAATGCAGCGTGATATTGCAACACAAACGTCTGTGTCCTTCAGCTCTGCATGCCCAAAGGCCTGTCGTTCCGCACTCAAGCAGACGTACGCGAGCCGCAGTTCCACTCGTTCATCATCACTCGTGAGGACGGCTCACGCACCTACGGCTTTGCGCTCACCTTCTTCGAGGAAGTGACCAGCAAGCAGATCTGCAGTGCCATGCAGACGCTCTACCACATGCACAATGCCGAGCAGCAACACGATGCCCAGCCGCGTCTGCAGCGCTTCGACTCTTACGACATCGGCCGCGACACGCTGTTCGTGTCCAAATGCATCTGCCTGATGGCACCCATGGCCTTCACACAGGCGAGTCGCAAAATCCTCCAGCAGCTGCACCAGGCCGTGACGTCTGCACAGCCTCCACCGCTGCCACTCGACAGCTACGTGTACAACGTCCTGTATGAGGTACCGCTGCCACCTGCTGGCCGTTCGCTCAAATTCTCAGGCGTCTACGGGCCTGTGGTTTGTCAGCGACCCAGCTCTGCCGAGCTGCCGCTCTTCGACTTCCCCATACGGGACGTTATCGAGCTGCTCGGCGTCGAGAACGTTCTGCAGCTGTTCACCTGCGCTCTGCTCGAGATCCAGATCCTGCTCTACTCGCAACGTGAGTCCGGTTTTTAGCCCAGCTCTCAGTAACTAGTCAATCCAGATCTTCATGTTCGGAGCGTTTGGGATTAGGAAATCATGCAGATTTAAACCTTACACAGCACAGCAGACGCAGCGAAAAGGGACTGACGCACATATCAGGCAAGGTTTTGTCAGGAAAGCATTATTTTAACAGCGCTTCTCCATCTTCTCAGCAACCCAGTACTGTCCGTATCCTGGCTGAGTGTGGGTCATGTTTGAGTGCAAACCTTACTACATTTAAACAAACAAAAAGACTTGTGCTTTTCCTGAGGCTGAATCTCTTAATATCTTTACACTCGGTAGGGCGTCCATATTATATTCTATGTCGGGTACACTCAAAGTGAGCCGGAAGCCATTTTGGAAGATTTGAATCAGATCACAGGTAAGAAATCCAGCCAAATACTAATATGAAAACAATACAGGGGGAAGATCTGGTTATAGTGTGTGAGTGTGTGTAAATAGCCAATTATGAGCACATGCTTAAAACACAGCGTTAGTTTAATACGTGTGTTACACTTTATCTCACAGAGTCCCCATTTAACCGCCTTACTTTCTGAACTATTGCTTACGCGCTGTAGCAGGCCAAGTGGTATTTATAGCGGTTAAATCCAGGTTAACACTGAATTAGGTGAAAGTTTACTCACTGAGACCTATGATTATGTATAGCAAGGTCAGAGCCTATAATGACAGAGCATATGAATATTGATTGTACTACAGGAGATAGCAGAGTCAGAGTGATGTCAGTCTGCAGTGAAAAAAAAGGGAAACACATTACTAAGCCTTTTGCTGAATGTTAGAATTGGAGTATTCGGTGAACTACACATACACATCATAATTGGTAAACGGATCAAGCCCAAATAACTCGCATCAACACGGATTAATGATTAATGTGCTGTGTAAATGTCTCATGCAAACGTCAGTCTTCCCACATGGCCCTCTTTTAGCTCAGCGTGTGTGGGCTGATGTAATGTGAGGTAAGCGTTATGATATAACAGTGTATTTCAAAGAACACTTTCTCTGTTCACTTATGCCTACACATACAGTGCACACTATGAAGTGAGCACAGCTCTTTATTGGGATGTAACATAGGGATGTAACCAAATGTAAATACATTATTCGGTAGATAATGTGTTCTTAACAGATACAAATACACGCAGAAATAGGAGGTGCATTAAACCTAATTAAAGACCTACACACTACCTTCTAGGGATCGGAGATCACGCGCATTCAGAAGTGGTTTTCTGCCTTGCCCTTTATGCACCGAGATTTGACCAGATTCCTTGAATCTTTGAATTATATTGTGCGCTGTAGAAGGTGAAATACCCAAAATCCTTGACAAGTCAAAAGACTTGTCTTTGGGGAATTTGTTCTCAGAGTGTTGGATTATTCGCTGACGCATCTGTCGGTAGATCGCCGAGCCTCAATCTATCCTTGCTCTTGAAGGACTAGGCCTTTTTTGGAGGCTCCTTATATACTATGATTAGATGACTGCCTCACCTGTTTCACATCACCTTCTTATTTCAACTTGTCACATCGCTATTAGTCCTAATTGAACCCGTCCCAACTTTTTTGGAACGCGTTGCATGCATCAATTTCAAAATAAACATTTACCTTCGAAAAACTATGCAGTTGATTAGGTAAAACATCAAATACATGGTCTTTATACGTTTTTTGTTTAAATACAAGTCAAAGTACATTTACAAATCACTCCTCTTTGTTTTTAGTAGCATTTTCCCTACTGTCCCACCTTTTTCGGGGTTGGGGTAGGAGATATATATATTTTCTAGATCACATTTTCAGTTCTCAGTAGTTGAACATTACTTTGAACAATAATATATGTAATATTTCTTTGTATGATATGACCTGAATAAGCATTTGTTTGGCTCAGATATCACATTCCTACTGCTGACATTAATAAAAAGAGAACTCCTCAGTGGTTTGTTCTTCACAGAACAGAAAAGCGCTCGGTTAAAAAGTTCAGAATTTGAGCAGCAGATGTAGGGATCATATTTATTACAGAAACAAGGAAGAACAAACATTCGACAGGGGGCCTGCTCCAGTGCATCAGTGGGGTGTTGCTTAGCAACCTCCACCCCAGTCGAGTAGGACGGTGGTGATGCAGCAGAAATCTGATTGGCTAGAAATGACATCATCCCCTTTATTTCCTCCAGAAGGCGCAGCAGAATGTGGAAGGGTGTGAGATTCCAAACGAAAAGCATGTAATTAGACGGAGACACACACACACACACACACACACACACACACACCCACACACACACACACATACACACAGGCGAAGGGATGCTGCGTACCAAAAAGGAGATGGCTGCTACTGTGGGTCTACAAATAGAAAAGTAATTCATAGCTTTAGATGGGCAAACCTCACTTCTGTTTATATTAATCTGTTGTTTTGCGTTTGCCGTGTAGCGAGATCTATGCACTGCTATTTCTCTCAGATTTAAAGCATTCGAATGAATTTATTTACTATCGAGGGCGGTAAAGGACCTCGTTAACCCCGAGCACATGATGATGAAGTGATGAATGATCTCATTAAAGCGCAACATTTCCCTAACTCACGACAGATGTGTGCGACTGAATAGGCCTATTGTTGGTCCTCAGGGTCACAATACACTGGATAGATTAGTATTCCTGTCTCTTAGACACTAGCCATTTCCTGGAGGAATAAAAAACCCTAAAGGGAGTGCAAGTCAGCCAGGGAGTAAGAACAAACTGAAATAGATGTTTGGAAAATATATATGTCTTTCCTGACCTCAACTTTCTTATCTTTTTTTTTGGCAACATGTAATCGTTCCTTATTCGGAATAGTTCATAGGTTTGGCTTCTCATTTCTCATTTAAGATTCTGCATGAATAGAACAAAAGCATGATATTTTAAACTTAAAGTGTTCTCGTGGGGGTTTATGAACATATTGTACACCAGGAAAGGGTTAGAAAAATAAAGCTTGAAAGCTACGTGGAAATTCAGAAGGTCATCAAGCACCACTCAGCTCTTTGTTATTTAAAGGCCTGCAGCTTTCAAAGGAAGTCCCATAGAAATATTAAACCTTGGATTTTTTTTTTTTTACATAGTCGAAAACCCAAATACAGGCTTAAACGGCACTGAAGTTATTATTTTAGACAGAAATAAGGAGTTAAAGGAATAGTCCCCATTATTGTAACTTAATTTCTATCCACTGTGTCTGTAGCATATGTGCAATTTCCACGGTTATTAGTATTGATGCGTTTCCTTGTAGTGAGAAAGGAAGGACAAACCTTGTTTACATGAAACTCACTCATAATTGAATTCTAAGAGCAGTTGGTGGGACAGTTGATAAACATACAACGTTATATAATGCAAATTAAAAACTACAACCAATACATTATACTCTAACAGTAAGGGTGTTGCTAGAGAAAGAGAAATTAGACAAAAGAGAAAGTCTTACTTTGAGTTTTATTCAGTTTTATCCAGATTTTGCACACTAAAGCCATATCGTAAAATGTGAGGTGTAAGGTGTTTAAAAAAAAAAAACCTCATTGACTACAGTGGTAAAAAATAAAAATAAAAAGTTGGATAGTTTCTAATAGGACAAATGAGCTTGAGGAAATAATTCATGAAAAAATGGTTGTTAAAATTCTTGTCTGTAATCGCATACACACTAGTATGCAGTAAGTAGACACTAAGTGGAAAAACACTGGAAAAAATATTCCTTTAAGTGATTCCTTCACAGCAGTCTCAAACAATAACTGTCCTTACTACTATATAATAATATAACGCCACTCATTTTAGCCAGACGTGCTCTTACTTTGTATCTTTTTTCACATGTTCGAGCAGATTACCAGCGGCTGATGACCGTGGCCGAGAGCATCACGGCTTTGATGTTCCCGTTCCAGTGGCAGCATGTCTACGTGCCTATCCTGCCCGCCTCGCTGCTGCACTTCCTGGATGCGCCCGTGCCTTACCTCATGGGCCTTCACTCCAACGGCCAGGACGACCGCACCAAGCTGGAACTGCCTCAGGAGGTCCGACTGAGTCATAGATGTAGACAGTCTGGCTTTAATACCATACCGTTTTCTTTATGTATGGAAATTTAGAGTAGAAGAGGTAGTAGTGGGCAATTTTGTTTATTTGTCGGAGATGTTAAAAAGGATCCTGGCTGTATACAATAGATGCTGTCGTGCTAATCAAGTCAGTAGACCATGCAGCAGCTTAGTTGACCAGGACGCTTCAGTTTGCTTGACATGATAAAAGTGAGATCTTTTTTTTTTTTTTTTTTAAACCCTCAGGCCAATCTGTGCTTCGTTGACATTGACAACCACTTCATTGAGCTGCCGGAAGATTTGCCACAGTTTCCCAACAAGCTGGAGTTCATCCAGGAGATCTCAGAAGTTCTGATGGCATTCGGTGTGTCCCCAGAAGGCAACGTGCACTGCAGTGAAGGCCCGAGTAAGCTAAAGGGCTTCCGGGCAGCCGACATGGCTTCAGACAAACGCAACGGGAACCTGGCCAGCTCTCCGCTGAACTCCTATCTGCTGAGGGAGAACGAGACCATCGCACGGCTACAGGCCCTGGTCAAGAGAACCGGAGTCAGCCTGGAGAAGGTGAGTCTACTGAAGACTAGAGAGACTTCTGACTTATTAATACACTGTATGGCCAAAAGTTTGTGGACACCTGACCATCACACCCGTATGTGCTATTTCAACATCCCTTTCCAGATTTATTTCCTCTTTGCTGTTATAATAACCTCCATTCGTCTGGGAAGGCTTTCCATTAGATTTTGGAGCGTGGCTGTGGGGAGTTGTGTTCATTCAGACAGAAGAGTATTAGTGAAGTCAGACACCGATGTCGGACGAGGAGGCCTGGTGCGCAGTCGGCGTTCCAGTTTATTCCAAAGGTGTTCAGTGGGGTTGAGCCTGAACAGTCAGGGCTCTGTGCAGGACACTCGAGTTCTTCCACTCCAACCTTGGCCAAGCATGTCTTCATGGACCTCACTTTGTGCACAGGGGCATTGTCATGCTGGAACAGGTTTTGGCCTCTTGGTTCCAGTGAAGGGAAATAGTAATGCTACAACACCCAAAGACAGCAGTTTGTGTGAAGGGTCACATATGGGTGTGATGGTCAGTTGTCCACAAACATTTGTCCATATAGTGTATGTCTACACCCTTGAGTAACACAACACTTGTGATGCATTAAAATTGCAGCAAGTAAATCTTTATCTTTGCTACTGGTTGACTGTGTTGGAGCATCAAGAGTGGACAAGTCATAAATTCATTCACTAGCCCAGCCCATCAGACATGTAGGTCCAGTGTGCTCCCCAGTCCCATGATTTTGTCGCCTAGATACCTTATTGACTTGGATAAAAACTGGTAGCTAATGAACTGTAATAACAAACGGCAAGCTATTTAGCTGGTTAAGTGCATTAATACAGACTAATGGAAATTAGTGGCCTTGTGTTTGCTCAACAAAAAAAATCATTCAGCTATGAGATGCGCTTCTGTCCTCGCATTATACATAAAATATACTAACTCGTTTTTGGAGGACAGTTGCTAGCTTCCTGTTGTGTCTGTCTCTTTTCTCTTGTACTGCACCGATTTCACTATCTGCCTTGACCTTGACCTTGACTCGCATACAGAAATGTTTCGGCTGCCGCCTGGAAATATTTGTTCCTAACGCGCATTAGTTGCATACTTTTTGTAAATCTGTTTTTATTGGGTATGTGTAATGGCATCCTTCTGAAAACAAATCAAACAAAATTCAACGGATTATTCAAAATGAAACGATTAAATATTGATTATTACTTGTATTAATTACTTTTATCACCGCTATTGCTCACTTTGCATCGTTCTCACTTCGCACAGGGTCTTTGCCTGTCTCAATGGTATGTATTAAATGTGTTAAACGCAGTACATATATTACTGCAGTGTGAATTTACCATTAGGGACGGGAGATTAGAGTAGAATCGGATGTTACTGCTTGATGTATTACCACAAGCTATCGTTGCCTCATCGCAGATCCCAAGACTTTTTCTGTTATTTTGTCCGTGAGGAGCGATTGAAGATGATGGCCCGTTCTAGTACTTTACAGTTCTACACAACTGAAGAGGAAAAGTCTCCTTTATTGTGTTTCTAACTCGATCAGCAGCGCTGCTAGCAGTATTTCTTTCTGATTTGATCTCTGTTGTTGAGGGGTCGGTCGTCGATGGAAGCTATAATGTTCTTATGTGATATAGTAGTTCGTGGATTCTCTGCCTTTTTCAGACTCCTACATCTAACTGTAAACTTCATTCCATTGACATACAGTAATAACTAAACTGTTATTACAGTTAGAACAGTAATATTCAGGGTATGTAGTGTGGCCGTAGAGGTCTTTAGTCCTGAAATTTCCACGTGCGGAACACATTACGTCTAGGTTGATGTGTCCAACGGTTATTGAGGTTTGGATTTACACAGACAACTGCACGTGTCTGCACTTTATTCAAAATACAGTCGTTAGTGTTTCTGCCACCGATCTTTGCCACGTCATATTTTTATATAAGTCAGTTCTGGTTTATTTATGTCACAGACAGTCGAAAAAAGCATTTCGCTGCACGTCATACTGTGTATGATTGATGACCAATAAAATTTGAAACCAAGCTCATTCAATTCAAGTGACAAAGTAAAATAAGCTAAGGATAAGAACTCACTAATAAATATAACTAACTATGATAATGGTTGGTTTATGAATATGCTCCCCCCCCGCTTGAGAATCACTGATGTAGTTAGTACTTCTACTACTACGAGATAATTGATGATTCTTAGCAAGTCTTTTTGTTCATTAATATCATGCTGAAACCACAACAACAACAACAAAAGAATTGTTCCAGCACACTGAAAACAGTCTGACCAGCAATTTGGAGAGATTCTTTCAGTTCCTGTTCTTGCATGCTCAGACATTGTTCATGTACAGGAAACCAGTTTGTGGCTGCTTGTGTTTACATTTTCTGGACCCAATTTTCCACTTCATAAGATTTCTGTGTGGTTTTACTGTTTCGCCCCCTTTTGCTTCAGGAGCAGGGTCTCTTTGGGAAAATACTCCCTCTTGGCTTCTTAGATCGGGCACTTCCGTTCCCAGGCTCTTGTGTGATACTGAGATAAGCCAAGCAGCCTTCTGACTTTGAAACCCTGCTTTGAAATTTCCCACCCTTTTATTTCTTAAAAAAAAAAAAGTTTCTTCCCAAATCGTCACCGTGGATTATAGGGAGGAAACTTTAAAGTGATGGTGAAGCTTTATTCTTGGACACGTCTGATCAGATCATTTTCCTTTAAGGATAAGGGCTTTTGATGTCTTTTTCCAGCAGATGCTTTGCAAGGTTTTTTTTTTTGTCTGTTTGTGAACATGGTCTGCTCTCTGGTTTGTCTGGCAGCTGGATGTGAAAGAGGACTCAGGCACTAATAAGGATATGAAGATGCAGTGTGATGAAGAGGAGATGAAGATGCACCAGCTGAACATTCGAGTGCGGGAGGTTTTCGCCAACCGTTTCACACAGATGTTTGCCGACTACGAGGTCTTCGTCATCCAACCCAGCCAGGACAAAGAGTCCTGGTTTAGTAACCGGGACCAGATGCAGAACTTCGACAAGGTGAACATCTGCTCAGGATGGGGAACTTTTCATGTTATATCATGTTTGTAAAACAACAAGGAAACAACATTACCTTTAACCAATCACTACCAGATGATGTCATCATTGTGCACCTTTTTCTCCTCCCTCTTCTGAGCTGTTTGAAAATGTCCTTTTGTTTATTTTAGAAACGTATTTCTTTTCAGAATTTAGCTGCTCATGTGCTATGCAGAATATAATTTTCGAATTTTTGTTCCTCTCAGGCCTCCTTCCTGTCTGACCAGCCGGAGCCCTACCTGCCCTTCCTGTCCCGCTTCTTGGAGACGCAGATGTTTGCCTCTTTTATCGACAGCAAGATCCTATACCACGACGACGAGGACAAAGAGCACACGCTGAGAGTGTTTGACGGTCGTGTGGAAAAGGTGCGGCTGCTGAACGTCAGGACGCCGACGCTGCGCACCTCGATGTACCAGAAATGCACCAACATCGAAGAAGCAGGTGAGGAAAGAGGAAATTCAGACATGTTTCCTAAAAGTCAACCAGGCCCTTTTGCACATTTCACACTCTGATCCAGACAACGGTCATGTAAAGTGGTGGAAATGATCAGTTGCTCAAATGTAAAGAAACAATCCACAGTCCGAAGCACATAAACCATAAACAGGCAAAGGTCATACACAAAATGCACTAAACCTCCAGATCCAGAGGGTAGTTAATAAATGAGCTCAGCAGAAAAGGCAAAGGTCAGAGCACAGAACAGATACACGATTACCAGAATCAGAAAATAAAAACGAACCAGGACAACCAGGAAATGTAGCAGTGGTTATACAGGACTAACAAAGGCTCAGAACTCACACAAATCACTAAGCACGGCTGCACACCTTGCCTATCGTCCTTTATATACTGTATGTTTTTTATATACTGTATGTTCTTTATATACTGTATGTGCTTTATATACGATACCGTCAGTAAACAATGAAAGAGCGCAAAGCATTCCCTCTGGTGGTGTGGAGGTGAATTGCCCCTGCTGGACGTGACAGAAATGATGTGTTAATAAAGAAGAATATTAAATAAGGACTCATGTCAGAACATGTAAATGGTTAATACAGCAAATTTCATTACTCATCGGGTTGAAGTTTTTTTTTTTTATCGTATATTAAACTGTATTACAAACATAGTCTTGCAGTTGGCTGTTGTTTCTATAACATTTAGAATATTTGTAATGCTACAAAAGTCCTATTTAGTGTTTCTTCTTTTTTAGACATGAGAAAACCTGAAGTGTGTTCAGAACATATGTGATACGACCAGAGTAGACATCAACCGATATGGATTTTACCGATACCGATAACTAAGTTGGACGGTACCTGCCGATAACCGATTAATCAACCGATAGTTTTTAAAAACCGATACTGAATAAAAACACAACACTCGAAGTATTGCTGAAGATTATTACAGAAATAAACAAACAGTACTGACTGTAAAATAGAGACATCCAAAATGAATCAAAAAACACTTGTCAGGGATTTTTTAATTTCGCCTCTAGAGGCCGCTCTCATACTGTATACTGACGGCAGACCCGTCTCAGCCGCTCCCGCAAGGACGCAACCGGGAAAAACTGAGAGTGTGGATTTTTGCCGATAACCGATAGTTCTAGTAATCGGTTATTGGTGCCGATTAATCTGCAAAACCAATCAATCAGTCGACCTCTAGATCAGAGTTGCCAGATCTGCATGATCTGCAAAAGCAGTATTAAAAGATGTAGTTTCCCTAAATAGTTCTTTTCCCAGTTTTTTTTAAAAAATAAATTGAAATATCTATGAGAAGGAATAAAAGACCTTCAGTGGCAGAAGGAAAAGGCTCACGTTGCAAGTCCAGGTTTCTCGTTCTGTTTAGTCTGTTGTTAAATAATGAACGAAGGTGAACAGACTGAAGCGTGCAGTTCTTCTTGGAAATCATACTGATTATCATGTACTGTCATTAACCTTCACGTCTCCCTCATTAGTCCTGTTTATTCAGCTGTGAGAAATATCGTCATTATCTTTCTGAAATATACTTCGAAATGTACATCATTATGGAAATGATGAGATACCAGCCCTGAGCAATGAATGTTTCTAAAAATAATATTGTAAAAGGTGTCTCTGTATTATTTCCTGCAAATGGGCCACATGTTTGAGTAATTCGTTGTGATTTAATGGTAAATAAAAAAAATAATCTGTCCTTGTTGTCTGATGCTATTAACACTGACTCTACCTACTAGATGATTTTTTGAATGCTGTACATCCTCAGACTCTTTGAGATTTAAAAGGAGTTTTTCTTAATAATAATTATCCAATATTTTAATGAACTACACATAGTTTATGCTAATTTGCATAAAACTTGCATTGATATATAATATTATTCTGATCGAGCCTTTTACATCTCGAGGAGATGCAAGTACAGAGAAGGAAGATATTTTTGTATGTTTAAATATTCTTGCAAAATGATAGTGCTGTTGCAAATAACCTTCTAATCGTATCCATATTTTCACTTATCGCAAATGGATGCTGTCAAATTTTACATGCTTATCATTGAAGAAAAAATAACAGTGCTAACAGGCTGAACCCACCAGAATGCCGTGTGGAGATTCTTGGTGAGAGGAGGTGTTGGGTTGTGTAATGCTTGCTCACAGCTTGGCATGTGGGTGAGATTTTGTGGTTTGATGGTCCTTTTTCATTTCTCGCCCTGCATGAGTCATGTTGGCTTACACGTGACGTAAGCGAGCAAAAGAACGATGTAAATTCTCAGCGTGTTTTAATGTTCCTCTTCCTTTGCTCGTCCTCCAGAGAAGTCCATCGAGATGCGGCTCTCTAAGATTGATCACACGGCTGTGCACCCACACCTGCTGGACATGAAGATCGGACAGGGCCGCTACGAGCAGGGCTTCTTCCCCCGACTGCAGTCCGATGTGCTCGCCACTGGACCCACCAGCAACAAGTGAGACACTGTAACATCAACGAAGCTAGAAAATACACTATATGTTGTTATTCGGTACCTGGTTCATAATCTCCGTGATGCTCCTGCTGTATGTAATTTCTAATGTTAATGAATATGTGTGTAATAGTCTTTATTCTTCAAGTATACCATAGAGCAGTGTTTCCCAGGGGTGCCGTGTAAAAATCCTTCCAACATTTCTAAAATGCTAAAATGTGTATGAAACATTTAATATATATGATAACTATCCAATGTCTGAAGTAATAGCACAGACATCCACATGCATAACAATAATAATAAAAAAAATTATATGTATGTGCATGTGTGTGTCTATATGTATGTGTGTGTGTATATATATATATATATATATATATATATATATATACATACACACAATTAAATAATAATCCCCCTTGCACATCAACATCAGTATGCATAACGTATGCGTGTGTTTTATGCTAATAATTAGCGTGTGACGATGCATGTGTAGTGCAAAAGGATATGGACAGATTTCTTAAAAGAAAAGCTCCAGATGCTTCTGGACCATCAACTTCATCCTCAAGTAGCTAACGCTGTCTAGCATTAGTGTTTGTGTAGGCCGCAAATTTTTTTATTGATTTTCAAAGGGTGCCGTGACTGCAAAAAAGTTTGGGGAAACGCTGCCATAGAGATTAATTTGTATATGTGTTGTGTAATGCAGAGCATTAATCGGAATGACAGTATTGCGCTGTAGAACTTTTATTTCTCTCTTAAGACGTGAAGTTAAATGGGAACGGGATCATGGAATATTAATGCATAGTAATAATTCTCTGTGAAATGAAGATCCGTGGTCCGTGTTGGTTTATTATCGATGAGCCCTGTTCTGGTGTTTTAGGTGGACTAAGCGCAGCGCTCCTGCACAGTGGAGAAGGAGGGACAGACAGAAGCAGCATGCCGAGCACCTTTATCTGGACAACGGCCAGCGAGAGGCAAGGACTCCACCTTTACTTTATTTGACTTCTTTTCTGCATGTTGCTTTATTACTCGCTTTGATTTCTGTCCTTTCTTTTGTTTGAACTTTTCTGTGTAGCAATTGATCTATTGTTATGTTTATTATTGGCCATCAACTGTCACCTGGTCCTGTTTTTCGTCCTCCCTTTTCTTTTCCTGCATAATCATGTGACCTCTCCTTTACATGTTCACACACACACACACACACACACACACACACACACACACATGCACACGCACACTTTCAGCATATGGAGTGTCTGTTTCCAGAGCTCCAGCTTCTACTGTTTCTGGACTACTACTGGTATTCGCAGTCCTTCAGGCCGTGTATAAAGTCTGTCACGGTGGATGCGGTATGTGCTGGTTATGAGGTTGACCTGCAGAATTCATGTGTTTCTGACATCTGAGATTTTCTTGCATTAGGGCCCTGACACATCAAGCCAGTTGTCAGCAGTAGAAAACCTGTGGGTAAGCACTGCGTGTAGTTTTTGCTGCTGGCACTATTCAGTACCTCTCGACGCCAATCAGGCTATTGGGTGAGAGGGTGATTGTGCAGGAGAAAAGAAACTAGTTCTAGTATCTAGTTGAAACTCACTGAAACTTCTGCTTGACAGTAGCCATGACCAGGCAGAGGATATCATTAAATTACTATGACATGTTTTTGTTTTACGGCATTTTCTTCCAATTTAGTCATCTGACAAATCCTATTTATTAGCTAGTTCTTCCCATCATACCACAGCTACCAAACAGGCAGGGTGAAGCCTTGAAGCAGGTGAAGCAGGGTGTGTCCTCCGAGACATGTGAAGCCAGCCACATCAACATGTTATGTCACAGGGCAAGCACACAGACGCTTGTGATTGGCAAGTGTTGCTTGAATTCTTCTCTCTTGGCTCCTGGCCATGGAAGGCGATAGGCATCGTCAGGATTTGAACTCATGATTTCCTGATGACAGGGCAGATGTGTTACTATCGTCCCACTCGGGGGCCCATTTGAGATCAGTTAAATGATTTTTTCCCCCCATATTCCCCATCTTTTATTATGAATTTTTCACTGTCACCACCCCCGGATGGGGCGAGTTATTTCCTTTCACACAGACAGAACAAAGCCTGTCTATCATCTTTACAGTGTCTCAGAGTGCAGCTTTGATTAAAGTACACCTATTACGTTTTTTTTTTTCAAATATTACCTTTCATGCATTGTGTTATAGATCTGTTTGTGAATGTAAAAACGTCTGCAAAGTTTCAAAAATCAAAGCGCACGACAAACGGAGTTATCGACTCCCAAAAGAAGGATTCGATTCTGAACAGCTGAAACGAGTCGTTAGTGATTCCAGACTTTACTTCCTGTACTAACCTACGTAGGTTTGTAACAAAAAGCCCCGCCTCTGGTCTTCATCGGCTGCTCGCTGACAGCGGTAGACCAGTCACAACAGACTGGGACATCTGACCAATCAGAGCAGAGCATGCGCTCTGAAAGGAGGAGTTTAGAGTGAATCATTTAGAACAGATCATTGAACGAGTCATTTGTGACACTGGGGGGTAAAAAGGATAATGCTGCAGTTTAAATTATGAGCACGTTAAAGTGTTTTTTGACCTTGGATGCATGTAAAGCTATCGTATGAGACCTTTAAA
Source organism: Ictalurus furcatus (assembly GCF_023375685.1). Lineage (NCBI taxonomy): Eukaryota > Metazoa > Chordata > Actinopteri > Siluriformes > Ictaluridae > Ictalurus > Ictalurus furcatus. The sequence goes on from NC_071264.1 coordinate 25,304,967, forward strand.
ACCATAATAGGCCTTGGTTAGCGTTATTTCTCCAACATTATCTTGATGTGTCAAAGCCTTTAGACGGTACGCTGTTACTTCTGATCAATTTCACATTTGTGAACAAGGTCTTATGTACCTTCTGTTGCATTCTTTTTACTGATCAGCCACTCGGTTGGTCACTCGTCAGGAGCAGAGATGCTTTCAATGCGAAAGAGTTTAAAAGAGATATGCAGACTTTTGTACAACATATTGCTGTTTTCTACCTGCTGTTTTCTCTAAGTTTAAAGATACACTTTACAAATGTGAAATTGGTTCATAGCTGAAACCAGACTACAAGAGATAGTAGTGGCTGTGCTTGATGTGAAGTTGCTTTACTTCCCTTAAATAAAATGGTCCGAATCTACTGCAGTTTGAGGTCATTTGCAGTTAAATACACCCCAGTACCTCATAATAGCGACGTGTGGGACCAGCACTATTTAGAACAATGCTGCACTCTGCACTAAATCCTGCATCGTTTCACATTTTCCACTCTGCAATTGCAGAAGTACATCCAGGAAGCTCGTAATCTAGGCACCACCATCCGCCAGCCCAAGCTGTCCAACCTGTCCCCTTCTGTCATCGCTCAGACCAACTGGAAGTTTGTGGAGGGTCTGCTGAAGGAGTGCAGAAATAAGGTATACCGTAGGAATATTTGGCTTAGGGGGAGGGATCTGTTTATCCTGGTTCAGTTACATTGTGTAAAAAAAAAAACCTTCTGTATGTGGTGACCTCTGGAGTAGTTGTTCTGTTATGTGATCGTGTTTCTTGGTCCAGACAAAGCGCATGCTGGTGGAGAAGATGGGCAGGGAAGCAGTGGAGCTCGGTCACGGTGAGGTCAGCATCACCGGCGTGGAGGAGAACACACTCATCGCCAGCCTCTGCGACCTGCTGGAGAGAATCTGGAGCCACGGGCTGCAGGTTAAACAGGTACAGCAGGAGCACACATACACTAATACACAAATGTTCAATTAGTTTTCATTCAGCTTCCTTCTTGTGGCATTTGAAAGCGCCTGTGCGAGAGAGTGTCAATTTAAAATATATCTATTACGTATTTGTACTAGTAGGAAATTGGGGGAAATGGAAAACAAAGAGAAGATGCCATAAAGGGCAATGGAAAAGGGATTATTTATTTATTCATGATGATTATGATTATGATGATGATTATTATTATGTGGCTTTTGAGGACATCTTGACCATTAAAAAGGTGCTAAAAGTCCCTTGTTGAGTTGTTAAGTAAGCTGATGAGATGGAAAAAGTCAACCAAAATACTCTCACTGGTTCAAACTATACTACCAGACTCTTTTTAAAACACACTTTGATGGTGTGTCTTCAAAGTTTTTATACTTCATATATATATATATATATATATATATATATATATATATATATATATATATATATATATATTACTAAAGCAAATCTGGTCTTAAATTACATTTTTGTGAATTGGAAAAAAAATGAAACATTTAATGACAGCCTATCTGTAGACACTCTGTATTTAGTATGGTAGTATGCAGGTGTTGGGCTTTTGAGTCTGCAGATGACCCTTTACATGATAGAAACCTTTTAAAAACCCCTTTTAAAAAATACACTAATAATGATGCAAAAGATGAGCAACTTGTTCATGAGTGTGTACATGTGTCCTCTCTCTCTCTGTATGTGTCTCTCTCTCTCTCTCTCTCTCTCTCTTCTCTACTAGGGGAAGTCTGCCTTGTGGTCGCACCTGCTGCATTATCAGGAGAGCAAAGAGAAGAGAGACGCCACGCCAGCTGGCTTAGGGCCTCCTGGTAATGAATATTCTGTCTTTTCTCGACGAGACAAACACAAATGAGTTGCTTCTGTGATGTGTTACTATTCTGTACTTTGATAGGGAGGTCTGATGTTTCTCTCATGTCTCTCAGGTCTCATTCACGACACAGAGAGGCGGAAATCAGACGCCAGCTTCGCGCTGCCGCCTCTTAAAGTCTCTTTGATTGAGGACATGAGGTCAGTGTGAGAGAGAGTGAATAGAAATATTTTCATTTTCAATAGAAATGCTCATTTTCATTACATCAGCAGTTTGTTGTCAATCCCTGGGTCAGTTAAAATCTAGACTGCTTGTGGCATGTGAATGAAAATGTGAAGCTGGATTAAGGTGAGATAAACTAGACAACGTTCTTTTAGAGAAGAGGGAGCAAAACATAGCTTTTTTAAAAATATATATATTTTAACATCCAGACTCTTGTATCTAATATTGAAATGTAAACAGAGGAAGTCCTATTAGAAATATATTTTTGTCATGTCGTCTTCCCACATTGCGTGAAGAAGATGGAAAGGGGGTCACTGTGTCTCGTCATGTTACTTCCAGTCTAATTAGCACAAGCCCTCCAGCAGGATCTTCTGGTGAACAAGTGCAACAGCACAGGAAGTCCTTTAATATGCCATACCAAACACATAGCGTTCCCTTTGCAGACTCAACACTAACCAAGTATCAATTATAACTTGCATTTTAGCTAGTGAGTGAATAATTAGACCATATCTGATGGTTAATGCTTTATATTAAGGTTACCTTAACTGACATGATTTACTTATTTACTTAGATTAGTATTAACTGACGTTAGAATTCAATTCTAGCGTGTTACTAAATACTGATAACGACAGAGCTCAGGTCTCTGGGTATAAATATCAGTCCCTGCCATTCAGCTTTAATTATTCATGAATGAAAATGAATACAGGTGTTTATTTGACTTGTTTGGTTCATTTTAAAACATTATTTAATATAAGCATTAATGACTACAGTATGTTAGCATTTTGGTGTATTAATATTGAAGTTGATCTAATAGTTTTATTTATGGAACTGATATAAATGAACAGCATGCATAATGCTAAAATGAAATCTTATTGAATTATATATATATATTTTCATCGTTGAGGGATATTTTATTGTATTTTTATTGATGACAAGTTTGCCAGGGGCACGTTTTTTCCCGTTTCACTAATTGCCCCTTCATGCTTGTTCCTCTATGGTTATTGAAGAAAGAACAGAGTGAATGCTGTCTAGAAGGGATTAGACTACTTTAGTGGGAATCTTAGTGGATTGGTTGGCACGTACATACTGGAAGTGAATGTGCCTGGACAGCTCTGCCTGGATACTGGACAAAAGCAGGCTGGTTGATGACGTCTGGGCCGAGATTAAAGCTCATCATTCTGCCTTCCTTTCCTCTCCAAGTCCTCAGTGCTAGTGGACATCATAGAAGACAAAACTCCAGTCCAACTCTTCTGAAAAATAAACTATATAAAAATCTAAAAAGCTGGAAAAGGTGTGCAACAATATTGAGAAAATTGATTATTTAAAAAAAAAATTAAAAATCTTGGATGTCTGCTTCAGTTGTATTAGAGTAACACAGCCAGAATTTGAGATATTTTACTTGTTTAAAGCAAGATAACAATACCCAAGGATTTGTTGATTTCCTTTTGTATGTTAGTTGATAACATTTAGTTAATAGTTGTCTAAATCCAGCTCTGTTCCCACACTAGCCCCAGAACTGTCCTCTTGCATCCCAGCTAACAGTATAAAAGTATATTATTGCTGAAAAGTTATTCACTCAGTAAGGGTTCGATTCGCTTCTAAAAAATAAAAATAAAAAATTAGACTGTAAGTTTTCAGAAATGATTTTCCTTCTGAAATAAATTATCTTCTGTTTGCTTGACAATGTTGTTAGTACATCACTCACCCAGGTTTCACGAAAAATAATATTGCATATACATTCGCGTTAACATTACTACAAGTAAACGATTTGTATCATGTTGTGAAAACGTTCGCGGAACACTGAGAGCATAACTGCTTTTTTTTTCCCTCAAGGCACATTCAGAACATCGGCGAGATTAAGACAGACGTAGGGAAAGCCAGAGCCTGGGTGCGTCTCTCCATGGAGAAGAAACTGCTGTCCAGACACCTCAAACAACTCCTGTCTGATCACGAGCTCACCAAGTAAGACCACCATGTGACGCTCTATGAATATTCCTCGAATCAAGTTCTTCTGTGACTGTAACTTCTGAGTGGAGCTCTTTTTTCTGATGGCTTGGCTTTAAACCAAACCCTTTAAATCTGTTAAACTCAGATGAAGATTTATATCTGTAATAAATGAACATGGCTGAAGTATCACCTTTCAGTGTAGCAGTCTACCCTTGAAAATAAAAACAGGTTTTATTATTAATAATTCATCGTGGTAAAAATGGATCATGTTTGTGCTAGGATTCTTTCGAAGTGTCTTCTTCCCACGTTCTTGTCTTTCAACATGAAAAAACATGCCTTCTGCTGGCGCGTTTCACATATCATTTTCTCTTTCTTTTGCTGCAGGAAGCTCTATAAGCGTTACGCGTTTCTGCGCTGCGATGATGAGAAGGAACAGTTTCTCTATCATTTGCTGTCTTTCAACGCTGTCGATTACTTCTGTTTCACCAACGTCTTCACCACGATCAGTGAGTTGCAGCGCAGTATCACACAAGCACCGCGGAACTCGGCGCGTACATTCTTCTGACTTGTCTCTTTTTTTTTTTCCTCTGTGCTGCAGTGATGCCGTATCATGTGATAGTCATTCCTAGTAAGAAGCTGGGTGGCTCCATGTTCACAGCTAACCCTTGGGTGTGTGTGTCAGGGGAGCTGGCTGAAACCGGAGTGCTCCAGGTGCCGAAAAACACTCTGGAGATCACTTTTGAGGTGAGGAAGGTTATGTAATTTTGTTTGGGTTTTCATTTCATACCAGAAAGGCGTGCTTCCAGCATTCCAACCCACATTGACTTGTGTCAGTGTGCAAGTCTGGTCATGTGACCTTTATTCAACAGTGGTGGTGTGTTCCAGTGAATCCAGGAAAACACATTTGACACCTGGCAAAGCGGTTAACGGCATCCGGAATATCAACACTTCCTACAGATGATGATTGTGATTGTGAACTGCCAAGTCTCCATACAACTACAATTAAACTGTAATTACTGTAGCATCAGCTACAGACTGAATATCTGTTGCTTTTTTTTTTTTTTTTAAATATGGAATCTCTCAACAGAGTGAACAAATGATCCAGTCTAAACATAGCAAATCATATTTATGTACATATTAACAATATATACAAGTTTCTCAGCAGAGAATTTTGTGAATTTAAGATATTGTAATACAAAGTTATCGAAACTTTTTCGACTTTGCAATTCTTTGTACTTTTGATCAATATTTTGGTGTAAAAAAAAGATTATCACATACATTAAATGCCACGTAAAAAAAAAATTTATAACAAGAATTCATTGGTGGGAAAAAAAAAAGTCAGACAGATCCTTGTCATTCTGAAGTTTCCACTCAGGGTCAATAAAATTACTGTCTATCTATCCATCCATCCATCCATCCATCCATCAGCGGCCTACAAACATGGCTGCCATGGACTATACTTCCCACACATACATGTTCACCTTCTTCGGAATACTAATCGCACACACCTGTTTCCAATCTCACACATACTCACACCACAGTATATAAGAGACTGCTCAAACACTATGACTTTGCGTAGTATTGAGTTTAATTCACTTACCAAGCGCTTGTCCTTGTTCTCGTTTCGTTTCATGATCTCTGACCTCTGACCTCATTTATAGTTTCTCGACTCTGATTATTGCTTCGCCCTATTTATGCCTGTTTGCCGATCGCCTGACCTTTTTTTTTTTTTTGCATGTTTTTGGACCACGCCTTGGATTACTGATTTGGATTTGTCTGCCTTTGTCTCCTTTAATAAAAGCTCTTAACTGCGATTGCTTCCGTATCCTACTCCCATACGTCTCGCGATGTGACATCTATCTCTTTCTATATTTCCAAATGTCACTGTCATAGTCTTTCACAGTCTACAGGTTAACTGCTAGGATAAACAACTGAAGAAGAAATAAAAAAAAAAAACTAGCAAGTTTGGTATAAACTTAAGCAGCAGTAAGTCAACTTCAAAGGTTGACATTCATTTGCAAGGAAAGGCCCATGAAGATACAGAGTTATTTTGTATATTACAGATAAAAAATACATTAACTAAGGGTTTTTTTTTTCATCAGCAGTAAAATATTGAGACTAGGTGTAGGTGGATTGTTCAGTCAAGGACAATTCATACATGTTATCAACACACCCCACACTGTAAACCCAGATAGTTCATTTAACTCAAAAAATGTGAGGAAACTAATTACCTCAAAATTTTTAAGTTGATAAATCAATTTCTTTAAGCCAAATACACTTAAACATAACAAAAATTTAACTCAAACTTGCTAGATTTATTGTGATTTCTCTTCTCAGTGCCAGAACCTGGGCAAGTTGACCACAGTGCAGATGGGCCATGATAACTCAGGACTATACGCCAAGTGGCTGGTGGAGTGCGTTCTGGTCCGAAACGGGATCACAGGACACACTTACAAGTGAGAGTCAGATTTATTAATACCAGCGATAAACGTGACGTGACGTCGAAGAACAGGAGATACAGATGTGTTTGTTTGTGTTCAGGTTCCCATGTGGCCGCTGGCTGGGGAAAGGCGTGGACGACGGCAGTTTGGAGAGGATTCTAGTGGGAGAGTTGGTGACTGCAGGCTCGGAGAACGATGAAAGGATGTGTCGCACTCCTCCCATGCAGCAGTCGCCTGGGATGATGCGCCGATTCGTTACCATCTCGCCAAACAGCAAACCAAGTGAGTACCAACACAACAAATGTAAACTTAATGCCGTTACTATAACTGCCTGCTACATGAGTAGTGTGTGTTTTTCTTTTTCTCAGAGCTGAACACGGGGCAGATCCAGGAGGGGGTTGGAGAGGCAATTAATGGAATCGTGAAGCACTTCCATAAACCAGAGAAAGAGGTATTGAGTTGCTTTTTAGTATCTTTGACAAGTGTCATAATAAAGAAGATTATTGAGTATGTTTATTGAGAATCATTCTCTCTGTCTGATTTCAGAGAGGAAGTCTGACTCTTCTTCTCTGCGGAGAATACGGTCTGGTCTGGGCTCTCGAGCAGGTGTTCCAGCATGGCTTCAAGTCACCACGTCTCTTCAAGAATGTCTTTATTTGGGATTTTCTGGGTAATAAACAAGTTCATTTATGCCTTCTTTTGGATTTTCTGGATCTGATATGCTATTTGAATTAATCCTGAACGACTCTGGTCTGTGTTATTTATGATCTGATGTTGTACCATGTCTGTATGATCCTGTCCCTTCAGAAAAGGCGCAGGTTTATTTTGAAAGTGCCGAGCAGAGTCAGGTAACTCAGGATGAAAACTATCAGACGAGGGTGCGCCATTTCTGCCGCTTCATGCGCGCCATCAGCAGCACCCCCAGAAACATCGGCAAAGATGGCAAGTTCCAGCTCCTCGTGTGCCTCGGAGCCAGGTTAGTCTGTAATCTTGTTTATATTATGTCACCAACCAAGCACTTTCATATCTGAAGGTTAACAACAAAATATCACAGATGGAACACCAACGCACTTGCTAATACGGCTTTGTTGTTGTTGTACCTTCTTCTCTTTCAACATTTAAAAATGTTAATTACAGTGCATTGCAGTTATTCATCCTTTGAACCCCCTGCTGGTTGCTATAAAACTCCTAAATTAGTCCTGGTGCAACCAGTTGCCATTAGAAGTGATATAATTAATTGAATGATGTCTATCTGTGTGTGATTAAGTGTCATGTGATTTCAGTACAAATCCACCTGTTTCTGGAAGGCCCCAGAGATTGTTAGCGAACATACCTTAATAAAAATAAGACCAGTAAGCTATCAAAACAAGTCCCGGACAAAGTTCTAGAAAAGTTCTAGATCAGTAAGGGGTTTGGTTATATACAAAAAAAAAATAATCCCACATTTTGAACATCACATGGAGCAGTAAATTCATGATTTAAAAATTGGAAAGAATATGGCAGAGTATGGGTGCACGGTGGCTTAGTGGTTAGCGCGTTTGCCTTGAATCCTGCTTCTGCCCTGTGTGCATGGAGTTTGCATGTTCTCCCCATCCTTCAGGGGCTTCCTCTGGGTACTACGGTTTCCTCCCCCAGTCCAAATACATGCTTTGTAGGCTGATTGGCATTTCCAAATTGTCTGTGGCGTGTGAATAGGTGTGCGATTTTGCCCTGCGATGCATTGGCACCCCATCCAGGGTATCCCCCGCCTTGTGTCCCGAGTTCCCTGGGATAGGCTGTAGGCTTCCCACGACCCTGTGTAGGATAAGCGGTATGGAAAATGGATGGATGGATGGCAAACTCTGTCCACCAAAATTCAGGGACTGGGCAAGGAGACATTAGTCAGAGAAGCAACTCTGAGGCCAAGGGAAACGCTCAACATGATGCTACCACCACTGTGCTTTACTATGGGAATGGTGTTCTCAGGGTGATGAGTAGTGTTACTGATATAAAATTTGTATACTGAGTACTTATGCAATCCACTATACCATATAACCAATTACTGACACATTCCTATTAATGATTAACCATCCGGGTCTTTCTATTATCCCCTTCAGAGATCACTTGCTTCACCACTGGATAGCTCTACTGACCGATTGTCCCATCACAGCACAGATGTACGAGGACATGGCATTGCTAAAAGACCGTTCTCTAGTGAACTCTTTGATCAGAGTGTTACAGACTTTGCAAGAATTCAACATAACTCTGGAGACCTCTCTCGTCAAAGGGATTGGAATATAAAACCTTGCCCTCCTGCTCCTCCTACTCCTCCTCCTCTGAAGAAGAAAGACATAATCCAGGCAGATCAGCGGGGACCATGGACTAATTTGCATTTGTTTTGTTTTCTTTTGTTTTTTTTACATGAAGAGACTTGAACAAAAGGACTACACCTGGCTTACATTAAATCTACTGTCATGTTTGCCGTATATAAAGTGCAATGAGCCTTTTCAAAACGTGTCATTATTTTTATCCTCGGCGCTGTCGCTGTTAGACATTTAAAATATGTTTTGTATTATGATCCCACCTGTATAGCCCACCTGCGCGCTATACTGTTTTAATCGAAAGCTCGATATTTTCATTGCTATTGTGAACTCCTGGCGACAGCTGTATTAAAAAAAAAAAGAAAAAAAAAAAAGGAGAGCAAGAAAAAGGGTAATATATTTTCGAAGAAGAGCAGTATTATTTTGATATGTCTGTGAAGTTGCTTGCTCTGTGGTCTATCTTATCCATACTGTCACAATGCAGAGTGAAAAGCAAATTATGTAGAAGTATGCTTTATAAGTATAACTCATGGGAAACTCATATTTTAATTAAAACACACACAAACAAGAAATTAGCTCTTGTTTTTTTAAACCAGGGGACTTTATAAATCGAAACGTAGTATGCAAATCTCCATGAGCACATGCTGAGATTAGACTATGTTAGATGATAGGGTGCATAAAAAGGATGACAAAGTGTATTTTATGAATGTGAAAGAAGAGAAAAAACAAACATTCAGACCTCTTAAAACCATTTTAAAGTTTAGCTCACACATTTTCATAGCCGGAATTATCTCACATCCCAGTGTAACCAGTGTATCTCTATTAAATAAAATACGACATCAATTCGTCCTCTTTTTTAACCCTCAGATCTGCACATCAGCCAGTAGTCAGCCCAGAGACATTACAAAGCAGCACATTGAGGGTTTTACTGGCCTCCATGAAAGCCCCAAGCTCAGCGTCATTTGTTTCTGCTATGCAATATTCACATCTCCATGAAGCCACCACTGATATACAGTACAATACACTGATGGAACGGAGGCTTCATCCAGATGTTCTAGTGTAGCATATGATGTGTAGTCCAGAAGCTTCTGAAGTTTTCTGGCAGTCTCCACACCAAAATGCTCTAACAAATGCATCATTTGTCTCATGGTACATTTTAGACAGGACTGTGTAATGTAGTGTTTAATAAGTGAGCAGCAGTGTACAGTGTATAAAATGTATTAAAAGTGAGAATTCTATGCTGGTGTTACGGCTCGTCATTAAAGTTTAAACGATTAGATGGAGAGAAAATTAATATGAGCACAAGTCTCTGTTTTTTTTTACACTGGATGCCCTTTCTGACACAATCCTCCCATTTCATCCCAGGCTTGGGACCAGCACTGAGAGTGCACTGGATGGTTCAACCCCCCCAGTGGCTGGGCTGGTTCCCTGAACAGTTATTAAACCCGGGCTGTGGTGGTGAGAGTGCAGGATCCTTAGCCGCTGGACCACCAGGGATAATATGTCCCTATGTAAATATACAAAAAATGAATCAAGGTACACAGTACTTCAGACCAAGCACTTCTGAGGCTGTAGGAGGTGAAAGTGGTTGATATGAAATGGTTGTTGATCTGATAGTTGCTGAAACAACATATTAGGGTTGCAAAGTTCTGAGAATATAGATGAGCACATTGTCCTTACCTTTCCTCACTTCATTTATTTCACGTGATGGACAAGTTTGTACGTGTCCAATTGCCGGAAAAAATAGAAAACCTTCATTCTGATGATGTTCAACAAAATGATCAGCCAGTCTTTTCTTGGTTTCTCATCATCAGCTGGCTTCTCCTACAGCTTTAGGAGCACTTTGCGGGACAGCTAATGAAGGACTTTTGTCCTTTGTAATTTCTTTATGTATCTATATTCACCGACCACTGGCACCTACCATATAGGTACACTTTATATCCATCCATTGCTGTGTTGGCCCCACTATGCCATCCATCAATGTACCAGTACCATCACTTAACAGATATTAAGTACTTGACATACTTGAAATACTTGACACTGACATTGTGGTGTGTGGTACTGGCAGGAGTATATCACGTACACTTACTGTTCACGTTATCAGACTTACCAGGTTTGTTACTTAGCCTTGTATGTGTAGTTAGTGGCTGTACCTCATATTTTTCCAAGAACAGTGTGTATTAACAGTTTCTGAGTACAGCTCTGCTGGTGGCTAGATATTTTTTGGATGTTGGACTGTTTTTCTGCACCGACACAGAGAGATTAAAACCACTGAAATGCTTCTCTACATGACACTCTCGTACCAGCACCACTCAGTGATGTTAGTGTCACCACAGTGCTGATAATGGCCATCTGACGGATGGAGTTTGGCATAGATAGACAGAGAGACAGACAGACATATAGATAGATAGATATCAGTGTATCGATAATTATATATAATATATGAGGCATATATAATCATCTCATTGCTCAAATATAAGTGTTGTACTACTTCAGGCCAAATAGCAGTGTCTATATCTATCTATCTATCTATCTATACATATATATATATATAATTAATGGACTAATTTTTCAGACACTAACCAGAAGGCGGATTGTTTATTATGTGCAGGAGGCGGGATTTGTCTGAATACTGGTGGAGATTACAAAAAAAAATGATTTCGCGCTCTTTTGGTCGCCTTTGCAAAAATAAACACGACGCCATTTACGCCAGAGCAAAGCATTCTGGGAACGCGAGTCCTCTAAACGCTCGCTAACATGTCGGTCAGAGCATATAGTCCTACACATCCCAGGATGCAACATTCTTAAAAGGCGAAAAGAGAGCTCGTCCATTGGTGGAGTTGATGTTTAAACCGAGGCGCCGACGCTCCTTATATGGACTTCCTGCGAGCCGCCGCGCCGTTTTCCTCTGGTATTTGTATGCTAATGAGGCGCCTCCATTCATGTGCGTGCGGTCCGTAGTAAGACATGCGCAGTGCGGAGGAATAAAATCGGACGGAATTTCAAAGTTTCCGACGGTAAGCTCTTTGTTGTTATCGGCGTGAAGTCGTAATTAAATGCAGTGACATGTCTGTAACGCGTCGTGTTGCGTGTATTTGTGCGGATTCGCGTGTTTAGTTTGCGTGTGCGACGAGAATATGTACGTTTAACAATGGTGTAGCGCGTGCAACGGACGCGGCGCGTGGCATGGCAGCATGCTAACAATAGCTAACTCCTGTCCGAGGAAGATTTGGCGCTCTCCTTGGCTGAAAGTTTGAAGAAAGCGAGCGGAGACGCGTTAATTCGGATGTTTCGCAGAAAGATGTTCGGAAATGAGTGTAGAAATCCAGTCTAGACGAGGTTTGGTTGTAAATACGTGTTTAAGAAAGAAAGAAAGAAAGAAAGAAAGAAACGCACGCACGGGACCTCCCACTCTCTCGGAGTGTTTTTTTTTTTTTTTTTTGTCTCGCGCTTTCATGAACACAAAACGCGTTAGTTAACCAAACTCGCTGCTTTCAGATTTAAATATTGTTTTAGTTCTATTAAAACGGATAAGAAAGACGCACACTCTGCAGAACTATCTCAGCATTTCTGTATTTCCTGGTTGTAAACAGAGGCTTTGTGGTTGTGTTTTTCGTGTTGAAACACAGAGACTCTTCAGCTGTTCAACACTGAACTGATCAACATGCGCGCGCTTTAACTTGAAGGCATGCGCACACACACACTCGGTTATTTAAAAAAAATCTTCTAATGCACAGTGGCTGTATTTAGTTATTTTTAAACTTCATCCAACTTCCCTCTTTAAAACCCGCTGTCCTGGTGTACTTTCGGTTTTGCGAGTCTGAGTCTGAAAATAAAGCAGTTTGTCTTAAAGCAGTGAAACATCACACGTCTTGCTGTTGTGTAGTGAAGCCTAATGTTGTTTTTGTGTTTGGAGAGGATTCTTGAACACGAGTCCATGATTTGTTTTTAACTAATTGCTAGGAAAAAATATGTAAAGCAGTGCTTTACTGATGATGCTTATGCCATTTCTGTTTGGCATATATTTCATAAAGGTGTGTGTGTGTGTGTGTTAGTCACAGAAACCTTGCCAAAAAAATAAAAGTGCAAGAGTGTGTGTGCATGTAAATGTAAAGAGACTCACTAGATCTGGATGGAAATTCAAGGAAGCTGTGTGTTTTTTTTTGTTTTTTTTGTTTGTTTTTTTTTTTAAAGGGGGGGAGGCATGACTAGAAATTAAATATTTTGTTGTTAATGTAATATAAACTCAAAAAGGTATAGCAGAAAAATATCAGCATGAAATTTTCCCATTAAAGAAAAAGTTTCTGAACATTTCCGTACTTATTTTTCCCTACTTTATTTTTTGGAGGGAAAAAGTATGGAAATTTGGGAAAACTTGATCAGAGTAACACGGTTGCAAAGCACTGGTTATAAATCAGATATTTCCATCATATTGTATGCAGTCTGTTTGAATGCAGTTTTGCCTTTTCGCTTTACTTTACTGACCTGAACATTTTTTTGTGTGTATTATAAAATATTTGGGGGGAAAAAAACCCCTCAACATCTGGATTTTTGCACTTAACCATTTAACAAGTGTGTTATAAAGTGTCGTATCTACCTCCTTTAATACACACCGCCTCCGAGTGTGACTTTTAAACCTTCATCCCTGTCTGTTTTGAATGCTCTTACAGGATCAACCAGAGATGTTTGGATTTCACAAATCCAAGATTTATCGCAGCCATGAAGGCTGCTGCATTTGCAAGACCAAGTCCTCCAGTTCCCGGTTCACAGACAGCAGCAGATACGAGGAAACCTTCCGCCTCTGCTTCGGGTGAGCATTACCGCAGCAGAATCTTGAGCCTATAATATTAACGTTGGTACTGTTTACTGTTTTCATCCAGCTGCTTATTCGTGTGTTGCATAGTGCAGCATTTTCCCTCTCGGTCTAGACATAGCAAGTCATAGTGACTGGTAAACATTCATCTGTGCAAGAGGGGGGATACAATGTCTTTTAGTTCTTATTGGGTTTGATAAGAACGTTTTGCTCATACAGGCATCAATCACGTCACATTTCAAGGCCTGTGAAAGACGCTAGGCAACAAGGAATTGGTGGGAAAATAAAATGTGTATATAAAATGGTGCAAAAAGCAGTCTAATGTCCAACCAGTTTCTTATTACTACACTAGAATTGGTCTAATTTTAAAATTTATTTTATAAACTCTGCAGTTAGTGGTGTAGACTGGTGGCAGTATCTACACTTGTCATGATGATTGCATGTGATCATTGCACACCCGTCACTTGGATGCCTGAAAGCCTAAACACTAATCACAAATTTCACGGAATCTATAATACACTGTCATCCAGCTGTTCTCGCACGGCTCGATATTAACCGATTTCGTCGTCTCTGCTATCGTTCTCGTTATTTGTACTCTAGTTTATCCGAAGACCGAGTCGGCGACATCTGCAATGCCTGTGTACTGCTCGTAAAGCGATGGAAAAAGTTACCACATGGTTCAAAGAAGAACTGGAGTCACGTACGTATCGGGTTCATTAAGCTCACGGAGTGATTCGTGTTTAAAATGCATGGCTGATTTAAAAAAAAAAATTCATTTCGTTTCTTCGCCAATTTCTTTAAGGTGGTGGATGCGAGAGCGGGACCCGGCTTCAAGCTGACGAAACCCAAGAAAGTGAAGAATATGGATGGGAAGAAGAAAAGCAAGCTGAAGAAGCTGCACAAGTTTAAACGGCAGAGTGAGTTGTCTAGTTTGATTCCTTTATTTGTGGGGGAAAAAGTGGATAATGGCTGTAATGTGGAATGTGCTTATCGTCACAGAGAGTAAGTGGTGTTGCGTCGTGCAGTTGGTGTACCTCCGTGCAGTTTTTTTTCCAAACTGTAACTAGAGTTTGTGGAGGAGTGTTTGGTGTCTGCTAAATTGTATATGTGTTTTGTACATGATTGTACATATGTTTATTTTAAAATGACTGCTTTTGACTAATTTTATTCATATATCTTTTTTTCTTTTTCTTTCTTTCTAGATTCTGACGCCCACAGCACTACGTCCAGCATGTCTCCCTCTCAGTCTCCCAGCCACAGCAACCAATCTGACGACGGCTCGGACGTTGAGACCAAGCAGAGGCGCCCGACTCCAGCAGGCTTCTCGTTTCTTGACCTCTCCTACTGGAAGAGGTAAAATACAGAGTGATAATATAGTGTGTGTGTGTGTGTGTGTGTGTGTGTGTGTGTGTGTGTGTGTGTGTGTATATATAGCTTTTAATAGCTCAAACGGAATAGTTTTCCAGGCTAGAATGCTACTAGCAATCTGGACACTATCTGAGAATGATAGAAATCTGTAAGCAAGGGAACCAAGGCTTGATGATGATTATGATGATGATACGAACAAAGCACATTAGGAAATAGAGTCCTCCAAAACGGCTGTAGTTTGGACACTTTACATCGAAAATAAACCGCAAGCCCTAACCGTTTTCACCTACGTTTAAGTAATGCATGTAACTGAAGTCTTTTGAGTTTTCTGTTTATAAAATGAATCGAACATGTGGATGGATAACCTGAGTGCGCAGAGCAATATCGGCAAGCGTGGTCGTTAAAGATGAGCACATGACGTGTGTTGCTCAGTGCTTGCAGAAATGAACTCCTCTCTCTCTCTCTCTCGACAATTGCTGATACTGCACGCTCAAGCACTTAAAACATCACAGTATCTAACAATATCTCTATCAGGTTACTTGTATTGTAGGATGATGCTGTATTTCCTCCCCTTGATATAGTGTGCAGTCTGCTTTGCTTTGATTGGCGTTATTATTTGGGAAATATGTCCGGACCGCTGCCATTTCATGTCTTCTGTTCATTATTATGACAACATAGACAAGGCTTATGTCGCATACCAAATGGTATCGAATGTTTGCATCGGAGCGGTTTTGAGTGCGAGTAAATGAGCACAGTATCGGACCAATGCCAGTATCGGTGTCGACGCGTCAGTTTAACAGTTTTACCGCAAACATTTTTAAGCAATTTTTTGACTTGTTCATTTTTTTCCTATTGCTGTACTGTCCAGTCCCTCCAGGATTTCGCGAAGTCACGCAAACTCCGCAATATTCGGAGGCGCTTGCAGTTTTTCAAATTTACCGCAGATTTCGCACGTCATGTGACGTGATCACGGCGCGTGTTCAGTCAAAGCCCTCTTTGATTCACATGCATTGCAAGTATGCAAGTACTGCTAAAGGTCTCATTTACAAACAAACGTCACTGCGAAAGGCCGTGCAAAACAATTCTGTGCAATTTCAGCAATTCAAGTAGTTTTCCACACAAAAAAAAATGTTACTTTGCAAATTTTGAAAAAAATACAGCAGCAAACTTTTTGGCCTGAATAATCAAAAAAAAAACCAGCAACTCTGAAATCCTGTACAGACTGACCATCACTGCAATCAGTAACCCCAACACGCACGTCTGTTTACCTCTTATGCTGACTGTATATTTTCCTGCAAGTGTTATTTGAAAGAATTTTACTGTCTCTAAATTTTTACACTTTTAAAAAAAAAATAAAATGTATGCTTCTACATTTGCAGACAGAAAGTGTGCTGTGGCATCGTGTACAAAGGGCGTTTTGGTGAAGTCATCATCGACCCTCGGCTCTTCAAGCCCTGCTGCGGGGCCAAGCAGCCGCCAGCGGTGACGTCGCCCGCCGCCGACTCCCCGTGTGCTGCCGACACACTGCCGTCTCCCCTCGCAGAGGACTTGAAGGAGACCTGGTGACCTCGTTGCACCTCCGAGCGTCTCCTCGAGGCTCAGTTGCTTTGTCTCCAGTGGCAGACTCTATCCTTCCCACACAGGACTGTATAAATGCTGAATCCTGCTCCTCCCCCGTTTGTTATAACGATTTCCTTTTGAGATTTTTTTTTTTTTTTTAAGAAAACCAAAAAAAAGCTATTAAAAAAATTTAAGTATGGGCATTAGTACATATTCATAGGATCAGGATCGAATTGACGGTTTATGACGTGTAATCCATTTTGTATGGTTGTTTTGTCTTATTATTTTTTTTTATATACATATATTTTTTGGCACTGTAAAATATTTTGCATTTTTGTAGTGCTTGTAAATATCTTTTTCCAGTGCACCAAAAGCCTCCTATCTGGCTCCTAGTTTCCTGTGTGTAAATTGAGTTATAAATGTTCATGAAACATGCCATAATGATGTGTCCCTGACGTTGCTCAGTTGTGTTGATGAAATGGTTTGAATTTTTAAACAAGCTCGACTGTGTCTACGAGCTCATTTGATCTAAATGTGCTGGTAGCTCGGTCAGTTTTATAACATAGCATTTTGGTTGGCGAGGTTTAAACGGGCCGATTAATATTTGCAAAGTGAATATAGCTCCGTTTACACCCACCAAATGCACCCGTGTCTGTTAATCTCTCGTTCCTGGTTGCTGTTGTCACAAGCCCATGAAATGCAGGACACAAACTTTTTTTGCCAGTCCATCCCAAAAAAAAAAAAATAAAAAAAAAGTGCATGCTAATATTGCTATTCAAAACGATATTTATTATAGCATGCTAAGTCAGCATGCACTAAATGTGTCTTGGGTTATATTGCTTAGCACTCAGTGTAATGGTGTGGTATTTTAATTTTTTTATGATGATTATTTTCAAAAAAATATTGCTCACTAGTTATTGTTCCACTACAGATTTTAACAGCATCTGTTGATACCATGATTTAAAAAAAAAAAAAGCTCTACATCTGTTTTGGCAGATGCTTCTAACCATTGCATGCTTCTCATTATTGTAAATGTGTTCATGTACTAAAAAACATCAGCAATACTGTTCACTGTTTTTGCATCATGATACAGTGTGCAGCTTTTAAATTCTACAATGTGATGGCTTTTCGCCTTTTGCAACGGGTTTTTTTTTTTTTTCCGGACTCAGGCAGCTTATAATCCGAAGTAACGGTGCGAAGAAATTCATGTTTTTAAATGCGTTGCATTTGTAGGAACTAAGAAATTACATTAAGTCTTTCTTGTATTATTGGAATGAATTAACAAAGCAATAGCGCTCTCTGGCTTCCAGACTACCGAGCTGGTTATTTACATAATGTCAGTAAGGTTCAGGGAAACTATTTACTTGGTACATTTTCAGTCACTGTTAATGTGCCTTATGAGAGATTTAACATGAATTTGTGTTTTCTAATTTATACTATTTATTCAAACATATCTGTACAATTGATGCTGTAAAAGAGGTTTTGTGCACTTTTTTTTTTATACATTTATAATGTTTTCTTTATATATTTTTTATCTTGATTGTCATTACATTTTCAATTTAATAAATCTTTGTATGCAAAATCATTTCTGATGTTGCGTCTCATTTATAAAGATTTATCATTTTGAAATTGTTATAATTTTTTAAAAAATAAATAAATTCGTATCCCACTTGTGCTCCATTTAAAACTTTTTTTTGTGTGTGTGAAACCAAGTTGCTTTGTAGTATTAGCATTAATTAAAGAATATGGAAAAACAAAGAAAGAAAGCCAGCACAAACCCATAAATTAAGACAAGGATTGTGACCTTTTCCGGTGCTGTTACATTGCTAATTTTTTATATTCAGAAACCTACTTCTGGCATTTCTGAACATTTCATCAGGGGCCTCCACATACACCAGTCATGTTATTTTATATGCAAGAATGAATTATTTTACATACCTGATCATTATTTTGTATGAGGTTTAGGAAACATCCATCCATCCATCTTCTATACCACTTATCCTTCTTCAGGGATATCCTTCTTCCCTGGAGCCTATCCCAGGGAGCATCGGGCACAAGGCGGGGTACACCCTGGACAGGGTGCCAATCTATCACACACCCATTCATACACTACAGACACACCAATCAGCCTACCATGCATGTCTTTGGACTGGGGGAGGAAACCAGAGTACCCTCAAGACGGGGGTTTGCAAACTCCGTGCACACACAGGGCCACGGTGGGAATCGAACCCCCAACCCTAGAGGTGTGAGGCAAACGTGTTAACCACTAAGCCACCATGCACTGTAGTTTAAGAAACAATAAAACAGAAACAACTAAACAAGAACTATATATACAAGGACTATAAATGAGCCATTTCACCGAATGGGTGCCATTTCCGTCCCAGGACAATATATATATAAACATGCATGAAAATTAACTGAAAAAACCCCGAAATATTTTATTATTAAGCAAAATGTCCTGCACATTAATCTAACTGCAAATGTAATATATATATATAATTAAAAACAATCATTAAAAAAACTACCTAAACTAGCATCTTTACTCTCTAGCACTACACTTTACCATTAAATATAACGATGAAAGTCCTGCAGAAATCTTTTTTTTTTGCATTGTTGTGTTACTCCATATCTCATCTATACTTTAAATATATTATAAAAATAAGAAATCCATAATATTTTAGTTGAAATACACATTTTAGCTGTGTGCCAAGGTTTTCACTCTGTCCTGTTTTACCCTAACACTGAAAAGTTTGGAACAATTCACAAGTCACATGTTCATCAGGAAGTTCAAAAGTAAGTTCTCTCATTTTCTTTTCTGTATATGTGATGATATTGTAACTATGACTGAGAAGGTCAATCTCAGCGTACAGTCCTGTTACCTAAATCATTTCTTAGATGTTATTTGTTTATTTTAAAAATACACATTTTTGGTAAATCACTACTATGTGCTCCGTGTCCTCGTGCTATTTTCATGTATACCATGTGGCTGTATTTAATTTATTTTCTAATTCTATGCCTGTTATTTATATAAAGAGAAGGCTTCTTAGAAAAAATGGTTTCATAAATTGAATGCAATTCTAGCTAAAATACTATTGGAAGTAGTTTTTCCAACTGAACCGTTTAGTGTTTTGTAGACAAGCAAGAGTTGATCTTAGGTAGTGGATGCAGAGGTCTGAGGACTTGCATAATATCTTCAACTTTTTGTGTTTGTCTTTCTTTCCTTTTGTAGAAGATGGAGAGAGCACATACTATGCAGGGGCCAGAAACACCCACCCATGGCATGCTGCAGGGGAAGGAGCGAGACACACCCACCACCCTCTCTATCTCCCCTCTCCCCTCTCTCTGTCTGTCACTCTCTCTGTCGCTCTCCTTCCCTCTCCCTCCCTCTTCCTCCCTTCCCCTCGCTCTCCCTCTTCTTCCCTTGGCCATGCACACTCACACACACACACACACACACACACACACACACACAGTCTGCACGCACGGCTATGCATACTCACACACACCCACACACACACACACACACAAAGACACACGCACGCACACGCTCACACATCCACACTCTCATGCATGCGCACACATACAGACACACATTCACAGTACTCAATGTTCATTCCTGATACTAAAATGTTTTTTTTTCTAAATAAAGTCAATATTTTTTTAAAATTATGTTTGGTCCATCATTTATCCAATTGTTTAACAAATTACATGGTAAAAAATTTACAACTTGAGGTTTTGGCTTTGCATTTTGAATTCATTTTTTGTGTGTGTGTGTGTGTGTGTGTGTTTTTTAGAAAAATACAACTTGCGTGCATATATAGTGATTTTTTAAAAAGTTACAAATATCAGTTATTTGAGCATGTAACCAACCGTTTCTTTAAAAAGGTCATATCGTGATTTTTAAATGTTTTTAAATGTTAATTATGTTGTTTATTGGTGTAGTATGAAATTTGAGCTTGTTGTGCCACAGGTTAGTGTATACAATGCCAAACGGGCACCGATTATGAATTCTATTTTAAAACATGCAATGTATAGAGTTTCACTGCTGTTGAGCCATAGGCAATCACTGAAAGAGCCATAGGTTCCCGACCGCAGGGCTACATGACGTTCATGCAGACCAATACCATAAAATTTACACAAGAAATGTCTCGTAAAATCTACACATCATTCACACAATCACGTCCTGTAACAGTCCATCCATTTGGTTTGCCACCAGGAACAGAATAAACATGATATGGATGGGTGCTCTAGAAGAAGATTAAAGAGTGAAGGAGATGCTGGAGCAGGACAGGAGAACGACAACCAACAACAAGCTGGCTGGGTCTACTGGAACAGAAAGGAAGGAGAAAAGAAAGAATTGGGGCTTGTTCCAATGGTTTAAGATGGTTTAAGAAATGAGATGTGGAAAAATAACATGGACATATGTAGAAGTACAACAGAGCACTTGTTTATGGCATTCAAGCATGATCTTTAATTGAGAGCACAAGCGCGGAGTGAGAAAAGCAGTACCAAATTGCGTGGTCATTAAAAATAAGTACAAGGTGTCGTAAGTTCTACATGCACAAGAGTGCAAATGTATAACAGTGAAGTGAGCATGCAAAAGAAACTGTTGCGTGCTACACTAGTTCTCTTCAGAATGCTTCAGCTCGATGAGCACTTATCACTGAGGCACTGTAGTTTTATTTAAATGTCCCTACTTATTTACCATGAATGGTTTTCACTGTTGATCTGCTGCTCAAACTGTTCGAACATCTCTGTGCTGACCAGTGCAGGAGAGCAACATCATTTCAGCAATGTGTCCCGTGTCATTTCACATTAACATTTCTCATTAACATCTTTTGCTCTCCACCCAGATATTAATTTGTGCAAGTCGTTTTTATTTTTAACTGAAAGACAAACAAAACAACAACAACAACAACAAACCATGCCCTTATAGTAAAGATGCTATAGATTGCTGTATATACACAATAACAATAATAATAATAAAAAAATAATAATAACACAATGATTATTCAATTTTCACAGTTTAGATTATATTTAAATAGGCATGCAAACTACATATTACAGAGCCCTAAATCGTTAAGCCATTG
The DNA here is from genome assembly GCF_023375685.1 of Ictalurus furcatus. Taxonomy (NCBI): domain Eukaryota; kingdom Metazoa; phylum Chordata; class Actinopteri; order Siluriformes; family Ictaluridae; genus Ictalurus; species Ictalurus furcatus. The sequence continues at coordinate 25,326,515 of NC_071264.1, forward strand.
GTTGATTTCAAGAACACAGATAAAGACACTTGGGTTTTATCGCATTAATCATAAACTGAACTAGATTGAAGATAGACATTGTTGTATTCACGTAAACATATCTAAAAATGAGCTCTTTTCTACAGACGCTCTTATGCAGAAGACATAAATCTAAGTTTCCATTTCCGTTGAACTCTCCATAAAACATTAATATTTTGCAGAATTCGTATTTTTTAAATTGACTTTTAATTTATGAATTAATGACAGTGTTCAAGTTAGATGATTCCAGGTACATCACAGTTATGTCTCATGACAAATCTTCATCCTCATCGAATGCATCTTAATTCAACCCTTTGTGGCTTAGTGCTTTGTGCCACTATCATGAGCTGATGTTACTCATGGAGAAATTCTTGGTTGAATTCTTCTCCCCATGAGTTGACTTGTATGTGATTGATAAGAACCACAGGAACATAAAAAAACCTGGAAGATGAAAAGACATAATGTTCATCCAATGCTTTAAAGACAGAAAAGCATTTGAGACAGTCCATGACTAGAGGAAAGACTAGTGGAAACAAATCAAGAACAATTACAAACACGGTACACTTACCTTGAAAAGCATTTAGGGTGGTGAAGAGGTAAATCCCTGGTAGACTCAGGGGTCCATAGGTGCTAAAGGCCAGTCCCCATGGGAGACCCAAAACCACACTGAGCCCCAGGACAGTGACCCAGTCTTTCCACAGCCTTCTTATTCTGTTCCCATGCTGGACACTTCGAAATTTTATGTGCCACATCTTCACCAGAGTCACAACCAAGATCGCTGTGTTGAAGAGTAACACCAGCCCCAAATAACCGTTCACTGTTATGTAACTCACTAACCTATTGGTTATCCAGCACCTGCACAACGGACAAGAAATGTAAATGTTTTAAGGAAGATACACAACATAGTCATAAATGATTGTTTACTTCAAGGTTTCCTTAACTAACCTTATTTACTGAATTAGTTAACATTAATGAACCATGTATTTCAGCATTAATGTAAACAAAATAACTAAGTAAATTAAACCAGTAAGAACCACTGAAATCTCAAATCTGATTGGTCAGAAGGTGTCGATTAATTTTCTATAACAACACCGCTGACAATAGTGTTGGCCTTAAGGTTTATATTACGGTGCTTGTTCTATAGTTACCAACTTACACAGAGACTTACATAGGGGCCGATCGACATAAATTGATTTTTTAAAAAAGTGTGCATTTTTGTAAGGAGTTTGTCTCCAGCACTAATAGTCAGAGATAAAACTGTCGCATTAAGTATTCTGGAACAGAAAATTGTTCAGGACAGAGGGTGCTGTGGCTTCTCAATAACCAGACAAGCTGGAAATTTCACCCAACTAACTACAAGAGAGAGAAAAAGTGGGGCTGGTAAGGGAAGTATTATTTATAGCTGCTATAATGTAAATGATAACTTTACATTAATATAACTAACTTGTTTCATGGTTCTTCTGTAACATGAATCATAACTATAAACAAATATTATTATTTGTAATTTACTGTTCATTCAATGCATGACTAAAAATGAGTCAAATAAAAAAAATTTAAACAATGGCCTCGGGTTGTAAATATGTAAATAATTTCAGCCTCACAACCTCAAACGTGTTCATTAAGGGGTTTTTCAAGTTGTTTATTGTGGACCTTATTTTACTCATTTGCGGTGCATTGGTTAATCTTACATATAGGCCTAGGGTATTAAGGCTGAAGTACATGTTTTGTTACTGTTCACTAAGTAAATAATCTCAGTTACGGGAACCTTAATGTAAAGCAGTACTGTTTATTTCAGAATTGTTGGGCTTACAGATTTGTTTCATTGTTGTCACTTTCTGTTAGGCTGTAATTGCCATATTCACCAGTCAGTCCACAGATCACCACTGTAATTATAGGAACTCCTATAGCAAAGAGGGGGAAAACAGTCAAATGCCTAAACATTACAAATCCAAAGGGACACCATGCTTGTACACGTCTATAAAAATGATTCAAGTTTTTTGATTAAGGTTTCAAAAACCATACAATGTTCTAGATTTAAACCTTTTTTAATAGAGTGCAGTCATGACTTAGAAGAAATGATTGTGATCATCATGATGTAGGACCTCAACTTACCCCAGCCCACTAAGCTTAGTTTGAGCAAATATCTCCTGATGTAGATGTTGAAGACCCGCACGAGAAGTAGGTACAAGTGGAAACCTTCAATAGTGGTCCATGTGAAAGTGGCTAGCAGAGCCCAGTGTAGGATGAGGCCAAGGCACTGACATACTAGCTTATTTCCTGATCCTGACCCCAATGTACTGGCCAGAAAGAAGAGGTGCAGCAGGAATAGTGAACCTGATAGTTGCACATGAATGACAACAGAGTGCTCTGACTTCCTCTTCCTGTGGAGACAATGAGAGCATGAAATCATGTGGTGAGCTTAATGACTTTTAAAGCCACTGAGTTCCCACGACATGACTTTGTATTTGCACACACCCAATAACATTTCAAATATAAACGGCACACACAAGTAAGGATTAAAACACTTGGGGGGTACCTTGGTGTGATTCCTGAGGCGAAATTAGTTACTTTGATCAGTTTGAAATTGATTATTTTCCAATCACAGGACACGCAACAATAACAGAAAGTGTTTCATTCGTCTTATACCACAACAATTTGGCAGCTATTATTTTTATTTAATTTAATTTTTTTTTTGCAAGTGTGCAATTCTTTCAAGTGGATTCAGCGCCATCTACTGGTCAGCTGCCGCTAGTGCAATATAAAGCTGAGAGATCATTCTGGAAAGAGTGGAGGTCCTCTGGTAAGTTTCCTGCTAAGTACTTCCATATAAATAAAACGCTAAATTCAATAAACTTCGACAAAAGTGGACTACTAATCGAACAATATATATATTTTTAAAAAATTAATTCATTTAAGTTAGTTGATCAGTATATTCCATTTGAGAGATTTTTTCCCCTCAGATTTTTCCTTACTTGGAGCCAGCATTTGCAAGGTAGCTAATATTACCATGTTCAGTTTTAGCAGGCTTTTCTGACTATTTGTTCATATGTGCCTTTTGTCATGGTTGAGGTAAATCCAGGACTATATCGTTAGAATTTTGGTGCTTTATACTGGTTGTATTTTATACAATGGTGCTCAAAAGTTTGTGAACCTTAGAATTTTCTATATATCTTCAAACATAGGACCTAAAACATAATCAGATTTTCACACAAATTCTAAACATAGATAAAGATAACCCAGTTAAACAAATGAGACATGTAGAAAATGAAAAAAACAAAAAACAAAAATACTTTCAAGCACCACTGTATAATCAGTGCCAAGTCTGTCATATTATTCTGTGCTACTAATTATTTAGCCACTAGCTATTGCTAGTCATGCTACAGAGCTGTATGGGGGGTGGGTTGTTATGTATGATATATACATTCAGAATGATCTTGTTTGATAAATTGTGCTGTGTTGGCTGCCTTGGTTTATGCCATCACTTCATTCAGTTGTGTTTGTTTGCTTGATAGTTCAATGAGCTGTAAAGTCTACAGTTTTAAGTTTTAAGTTGAAGTTTGCCGGGCTGCAATCTCAGTAAGAGCTTCGGGTCCATGTTGGAAAGTGTGTGGACGTTCATGAGGCTCCATTGCCATTTCTATCCCAACCCAAATCCGTCAATCACCTCTTCAACCACGCCCTTTTATTTATCATCAAACAACTACTATAAATGTTTTTGCGGAGCGACTTAATCTGAATGGAAGTAAAAAGGCATTTAGGCAACATATCAGTATGAATGTGAAAACAATGACAAGAATCTAATCCGCTGACAAAAAAAAAATGGAGAGAGGGCTTGATCTCAAACGGAAAGGTAAGCTGGCAACAGGAATGAGCGATCAGTGTTTGGACGTGCGTATGTGTGATTTGTGTGTGACAGATGCTCATTGCCAAGCTAATCAAACAGCTGATTGGATATTTCTCTGTACTGTCACCTTGGGATGGTAGTTACAACCATTGACTCGGATAAGCAAGTTGCAAACCATCGATAAAGTAAACCTCAACAAAGAATAAATGAAGTATAAACTATTTTTTGTATGCGACAGAAGAGATAGCATAGAAAAATATACAACTAAAGAAATCACTAAACTTGCTAACTTACAAATATGGTAATGATAATGGACAAAAACAACATGAAAAATATTTAAAACTTTTTTAAAAAATTCCTTCGAATAATTTCAACACCCCTCCAAACACCACCATCCCCCCAGAACAAAAAGTCATAAAAAAAGCCACCATGGCAACCATTACACATTTTTCAAGTCTTATGTGGCGCACCCACCCTAAAGGTCCCTGTACCACAGAAAGAATAAAGTATCAGTACAAGCACATTAATTTAAACCTTGCAGCTGGAACTACTGTCATCACTGTGGTCTTAATCAACACAGAGAAGTGATTTATTCTGTTTAACTTTGCCTGAATAATGTGAGAGCAATATAGTAGCCTACATACCTTTGAATTAAAAACATCATAATGATGATGGCTGTGAACAGCACAGAGAAAGAAGACCCAACGTATGTGATATATTCAAGACGGCGAACATCTTCAGCGTCTTGCACCCTCCCGGGACTCTGCCAGTGCCCCACATTAAGAACAAGAGAGAGATCCAGAAACAGATATGATAAAGACGAACAATACAAACATTTCTTGTTGGAAGACAGTACGTATACGATTGTGTATTGAGGCATCAACTCACGATGAGCACTGCAAAAAAACTGAGGTGATTGCAACTGCAGACAAAATCTGTGTCGTTCCTGCTTGTGTTACATCCGTCACTACTCCAGTCACCTGATGAACAAATAACAATATGCACATCTAAATATACAATCATAACAACATCCTGGAAAAGCAACTGAACCTCATAATGGTATCTTTCTCCACCAATGATAAGCATAAGAATAATCTATTACTTTTCATTGTCTCATTATTATTTTCTTGTGAATGTGATTGTTATTAATGATTCAAACATTTTGGAAATATCTGAAAATATGCTCCAGGACCTCTATTATTCGACTGCTTCCAGAAGACACATTTCCCATTCATAGTCTGAAAAATATGTTTTTTTTTTTTTTTTTTTGGAAAAACACATCAGAAAAACAGTTACAGTATACAAGCAGGCAAGTTTTGTTTGTATCATAAATTGGAAAATTGCGGTTTCTTACTCGAGTGGTATTCACAAATTGCATTGTAACAGGTTGAGAAAGGTTGTGGAGATCGTTCGAACCAAGCCACACACCTAAGACGTTCCCATGAACAGATCCTCGAACAGAAGGTCCCTGTGTAACAATGTAAGAGAGGATTTACAGAGGAACAATCAGGGATGGCTGGTATAAATGGTCTAGCAACGATAAGCTGTCCTGTCTTCAAAGATAAAAAGACATCATTGTACAGTGGTGCCTGAAAGTCTCATTTGTTTAATTGTGTCCTCTTCATCATATTTAGGACTTGTGTGAAAAATCTATTGATGTTTTAGGTCATATTTATGCAGAAATCTAGAAAATTCTAAAGGGGTCACAAACTTTCAAGCACCATTGTATGGTTTCATTTTTGATGTCCACGTAAGATTATTTGCTGATAACGAATGTCGTAAGACAGATTGTTTTGGACTATTTTGTGGAACCAAGCACACCACCACCATCACAAATGGTCCTAAGAGAGGACAGTGCACTTTTCGCTTGCCCGACCTGGACACACGGCTTCTCCATATGATGAGATCTCTCAAAGGTGCTGTAACCACCTGCCAATCTTTGAAACGGTAATGAACATGACTGACAACTCAAAATTAAACATATTGGGAGTGCCGGTCAGACTCGCCGAGTTTTCGGAGCTTCAGCAGCCAGTAAAAAATTCCATAGCAGTTTTACACAATAGTATACCTTGTTATTTTATCGTTGTAATTCTTTGGTTTATTTATAGGTTTTGATATCTAGCTCTCTCAAACGTCTTTTTATGCTCTTACTTATAATGAGAGACTGATAATTAAACAGGCCAGATCAATAGATGAAACATAAAACAGAACACACATACAGACACGTACGTCAATAACAGACATCTGTGCTTCCCCTATTTTAAACCACCAGCTGCCACTAGTGGTAGCCTACATAATAAATGCCCTTTATGTACAGCCGGTCTTTACTGAGAGCAAGTACCGTGAGATTTAGGAAGTAGATTAGTAAACATAAAAAAGAAAATTAATTCGAAATTAAAACGGAGATTAATCAATGTACTATAATGGTATAGGAAAGATATCTAGAATTGTAGGGGATTTTTTTGTATGTGGACATTGAAATAACACAAAAGGTTAACCGTTTAAGAGGGTTCTTAAGGGGTTAACTTTTTGTGTTATTTCAATTTCAATTTTAAAGGTTCTTTGATTATCCCTTTTGGGAAGCCCTTAAAAGTTAAATATAAACCCTACAACAGAGTGGGTTTTCATCAGAAAGAGTCGAAACCTTTAAGGAAGTGAAATAAGAAGTTCATGTAACCATGGTTCTATGACTGAATGGACTTAAAGGGTGGTTTCGTTTGGAACAAGTGGGATCTTCCCTTTTGCTCATTTCCTTGCCGAATAAGTTTTCACCTTGTGAACATGAGCCCATGTGGGTAGCCTCAATCTGAGTTAACTGAATCAATCTGAGTGACTCACGTGGACTGGTGGTCCTCCATTTATAACCATGGTTACATACATAAACTAATTGTTTTCATAATTATGCAATGATTTGAATCAGGTGTATAAAATAGCTCAATTGCATAATTATTTAGTGTTGTGGTACTCCAGGACTAGAATCTGAAAAAAAAGAAAAGTGATAGCATTGGCCAAAATCTGCCACTAACCTTGAAAATGTTGTTGTCGAGTACTGATACAATCAGGCGCACGCTAATATTATCCGTCCAATCACTTTTCATGAGGGCTTCAGGGGGAATATCAATTACATGCCCTTGCACTGTCTTCAGTTTGGCCTGTGAAAGCAGTGGGTTACATATTACTTCTGAATTCACATCATGATACTAGAAGTGATCAGATTTCTCAACATATTTCTCAGTTAAATTTCTCACTTCATCCAGTAAGCTTCCTATTTTTTTTTTTACCAACTCATAGCCATGCATATTGAACAACAATTGTCTATTATGTGTATTTACCATACATAATACAGTGGTGCTTAAAAGCTACCAGATACAGATAAAAGTTCACATACTAAAAGCAAAAGTTCACATTCTTTTGCCACTTACAGATATGTAATACCATTTTCCTCAATAAATAAATGACCAAGTATAATATTTTCATCTCATTTGTTTAGTTGGGTTCTCTAAAACCTCACCATCTACTTTTAGGACTTGTGTGAAAATCTGATGTTTTAGGTAATATTTATGCAGAAATATAGAAAATTCTAAAGGGTTCACAAACTTTCAAGCACCACCGTAGATGAAAGAGAGAAACAAATAAATCATTTATTATTATGTGGATATAAAAGACCCCTAAAGGCCCCTGTTGCAGGTTTTTGTGACCAAAATAAGTCAGGTCAGGTCTAAAATGTGATATAGCAACCAACACAATTAAAGTGAAAGAAAAAAAAACTTACAATAACCTGGTTGTGGCATTCAAACTCAAGTTCAAAAGTAATGATCGTAAACCTATCATCAGTGGAGTGATTCTGATTCACCGCAAATAAATAGCACTGTGTCGATCGGATTTTCTTGACATCTTTTTGGTTTTATCCGACTGCTGAAGCCGTGGTCCACAAAGAGCTTACAAAGCATGTACAGGATCTTATTGTTGAAAAGAATTTCCAAAACAAATTCCATGGCACAAGTGTACCATGAAACAATGTGAATGAAATCATCAACAAATAGAGAAAATGGAGAAGCACAATGACGATACCAGGAAATCTGTCCAAAATAGCTGAAATGACAATACAAAGTCTTATTAGGGAGGCTGCCAAAAGACCTACAGCAACATTAAAGGTTCTGCAGGAATATCTGGCAACTCATTGTCACTCATATTGCCATGCATGTGACAGCCCAAACATGTAAAGAATACGAGAGACTGCTATGGAGTATGGGTGGTTATAAGAGACGAAAAAAACAAAACAAACCCAAATGTCCAAAACCACCTAAATCACCGTGAAGCACGATGTGTTATAGTCTGATAAGACCAAGGTGTAAAATTTTGGGTATAATTCTAAAAGATATATTTGGTGCAATACCAATCTCTTTTGGCAAATAGAAACCCTGCAGGCCTTCTGTTAGACAGCTGAAGATGAAGAAAATATTCAGCTTCCAGCATGATAACAACCTAAAGCACAAATCCAGTTCAGCAAAATAATGGCTTCAGAAGAACATCAAAATTTTTGGAATGGTTCTAAAAGAGATCGGATCTAAATCCTGTTAAAACCTGTGGAGTGACTTGAAGAGGGCAGTGCACAGTTGATCCCCTCGGGATGGGATAAACCTGGAACATTTTTGCAAGTATGAGTGGAATAAAACTGCCACGTCAAGATGTGCTACATTGGTAGACTCTTACCTAAAAAGACTGAGTGCTGTATTACAGAACGAAGTAATAGTTAAGAGATGTGTACACTAGATGTGTGCAACTAGGTTATACTAAGTTTTTTTTCTCCCTACAACATTTCTTTGTTTGAACCAGTTTTGTGGTTGCTACAGGTTATCATAAAAATTTAAAAAAGATCAGATTTATCTTGGTTCCATTTTTTTCATCGCAAAAGTCTGCGAGTTAAACAGGGGTGCGTAGACTTTTTATATCTACTGTATACTACTTCAAATATGTGGGTTATAAGTCACTTGTAAAGCACAGTTGTTGAATCTACAAATGTATGATTCAAGATTTTGTTCATGGGAACTGCACTTCTCTTGAGATACTGGGAAAGAAGAACCTTGTAATGACAATAGTCTTGAGAATGTTGCAAATAAATTACAAAGGAAAAGGAACTTTCTGACACAACACAAGCAAAACTGAGTGAGTATCTTGTCTTTGGTCAAACATGGATGAAAGATTTCTAATTATGTTGTGCTCAGAGTGGAGTCCATGAAACATAGCCAGGGTGTTCATAATATTTTAATTTAGTTACAGTGGTGGAAACCAACCCACTGTTATAAAAGTTATTATACAGTCCACTCTGAAAGTATTGGAATGGCAAGGCCAATTCTTTTGTTTTCGCTATACACTAAAGATACTTGGGTTAGACATCTGTATATGAATATGAGATGATAGATTAGAATCGCATGCTTTCATTTCATAATATTAAATCTAGATGTGTTAAAGAACTTGGAGGAGGAATGGTGGCTTAGTGGTTAGTGTATTTGTCTCCGGGGTTGGGGGTTCGAATCCTGCCTCTGCCCTGTGTGCATGGAGTTTGTATGTGGAGTTTGTACTTCAGGGCTTTCTTCCAGGCACTCTTGCTTCCTTCCCCAGTCCAAAGACATGTGTTGTAGGCTGATTGGCATTTTCAGATTGCACATAATGTGTGATTTTGCCCTACTATGTGTTGGCAGTGGCACCCCAATAAATGTGCCCAGAGTTCCCTGGGATAGGCTCCAGGCTCCCCCGCAACCATGTAGGATCAACCTTATGGAAAATGGATGGATGGAACATGGCACCTTTTGTTTGAACTGTCTATGGGAGAAAAGCAAGTTGAGAAAACGGGGAAAATCAATCAGAGCTATTGCACAAGCATTGGGCATAACCTATACATCTTGGTACAATTTGGAATGTCCTGAAAAAGAACGAAACCACTGGTGTACTAACAACCAGACATTGTACAGGTCAGCCAAGGAAAACAATCATAGTTGATGACAAACCTTGTGACAGCTGTGAAGAAGAACCCAAAAAAAACAACAATCAGTGGCATCACTAACAGCCTCCACAGGGCAGGGGTGAAAGTATCACAATCCACTGTTTGAAGAAGACTTCAAGAGCAGAAATATACTCAAAGATGCAAACCACTCATCAACATAAAGAATCAGAAGACCAGACTGGAATTCACAAGGAAATCACAGAGATGAGCGTTACAAAAGTTCTGGAACAAAGATTAACCTCTACCAAAATGATGGAAAGGCCAAAGTGTACAGAAAAAAGGATCTGTTCATGATCCAAAACATACAAGCTCAATAGTCAAACATGGTGGAGGTAATGCTTGGGCATGCTTGGCTGCTTCTGGAACAGGCTTACTAATCTTTATTGATGCTGTAAATAAAGATAGTAGCAGCAGAGTGAATTCAGAAACTTTCTGTCTGCCAATTTGCAGAGAAATGCTTTAAACCAAATTTGGAGGAACTTCATCATGCAGCAAGACAATGACTCAAAACACACAGCCAATGCAACAAAGGACTTCATCATGGGGAAAGAGTGGAAGGTTTTAAACTGGCCAAGTCATTCACCAGACCTTAACCCAATTGAGCATGCATTCCTCTTCCTGAAGAGGGGACTGATGGGAGGAAACCCCCTCCCCCCCAACTTTTTTGAGACATGTTGCGTCCATCAAATTCAACATGACCTTTCTTTTCCCTTAAAATGGTACACTTACTCAGTTTAAACATGCAGTATGTTTTCTATGTTCTATTGTGAATAAAATATGGGGGTTTTGAGATTTGTCAATCATCGCATTCTGTTTTTATTTGCATTTTACACAGCATCCCAACTTTTTTAGAATTGGGGTTGTAATAGAATGTGAATGTGGTTACAAAAGTGAAGTGTCTACGTCATTAAATGAGTAATGCCTATCCCGACTACTTATTATCCGACACTGATGCAGAGCAAAATGTTTTATTGCCATTATCCAAGCCAATGTTGAGCCATCTTTGAAGTGTCTCCTAATGTTTTTATTAGCATGTTGCATTGCCCTTCTCTTTGCCTTTGTTATATGACTCCCATTATTTATGTTATTTAAGTGAGTGTTAGTAAGTAACACTAAGTAAATTAACTTAATAAGTACATAACACTAAGTAAGTAACACAAAGTAATTTATGTGTCATTTATATGCTGTCATGAATATGAGAATGTGAGACATTTACCTTGTTTGAGAAATTCACTTGTTTTATGTACAAGTCTTGGCTTTGAGTATCTTGAGACCTTCCCTGGATACAATCTTTCATTTCTCTATCAAGACACCTGTTCAAAAAGTTCTGCATTAGCACTGCAAATTATGTACATGTTTCATCCTATCGATGTTATAATCTGAATTGGTTCACTGGGTACAGCTCATTTGAGTGTTGTATAAAAGTCAGTAATACAGTGAGTAGTGTCAGTATGGTGAAAATTCTATTCAGAGATCTATTGCAGAAAGTTACAGAATGGCCTAATTTTGTAATATTTAGATATAAAATATTGCAAGAAATAAAATGTGATTGGGCATGGTGTTATAGGAAAATAATTAAGAGTGGGGTGGTGTGAAGTGGAGTTAAGCCGGGTGCACACCATGCGATTTTTAACAGCTCTTTGCGACTGTTGTTTGTCAGACTGTACGAACATGATCCCCGCTGTAAGCCGTGTCACACTGTAGGATCTCGGTTATCATTAATGTCAGACTGTACGACAGTCAAGACGCAAAAAACAGATGAACGCGTGAAGACTCATACGGAGTAGGAGAAGAAACACTACAGGACTGTGCCTCAAATCTTCTGACACTGCCAGATTGAATCTGAGGATAAATTTTATCGCACCGGCCATTAATCGGCTGTCAGGGAGCACGTCAAACTAGCGATCAAAGACTACAGATTTTGGCCTAGGATTGATTATAGGAATCTTTTAGGATTCTCAAAATTTGTCTCACACGACCAAATCGTGGCCAAAATCGTACAGCGTGAACCCAGCTTTACTGTTGCCACCCCTCACCAGTCTCTCTTTTTTCTCTTGAAGTTAATTATATGAAGAAACGTAGCTTGTCATGTTACTGAGAAACCACAAAGACAGACCTGTGTCTGAAAACTTCAAGGAACAGCTTTACCTCTGACCGTCACAAAGCGCTGACACTGGAGACTCCTTCTACAAATGCTAAGTAAACCCTCACCATATCAACAGTTACACATTTTAAAAATGTATTTACGTTGAGTGTTCTCCATATAAAATCCTGCTAAGGATAAGTTGTTACTATATAAATGATAATGTATTAGAACAAGTGGTCAAAAGGTGTTGCAAAATTAATTAACATGGCAAGCTGCATTTTTAACTTCAAAAGAAGTTATTACATTTATATTAAAATAAAAGTTTACAATACATTTATACACATTAAAACACCTTAAACTCTCAGAACCCTTCAGTGGGCCGAGATGTACATATTCATTCTCATACGTACGTTTTACTTTTTGTTTCACTATTAGTCGTTAATGAAAAAAAATGATAGTAGATAATTAATAATATACTTTAAGACAAAGAACATAGTAATTTTTTTTTTTTTTTTAGATATCTGAGAGTTTAAGAGGTTAAATAGAGAACATTGGTACTGGTTTTTTATTCAGGTGTATTTTTAAACTTGTGAACTCACAGAGGGATGCTTTCTGTTGTCTTTTCTTGACAATATTTAAGAACCTGAGAACATCCAATGGCTCCTTTATGGGATATGGGACAACAGAGATTGTTAAACATTTGATCAACATGCTCTTTCTCAAGCACAATGCTGCAGATTGATAGAACAACGTTTTTCGATTTCAGCATTTGGTCTCTAAGTCAGTATACTCTTTCTATACTCTTAACTATACACAGGTACTGACATTACTGTCATACATTCTCCATTTGATTCATTACCTCTATATTGGGTCCAAGGGCATTTGTGTTATGTACAAATTACAATTACAAAATATTTCCCTGCTATAATATCTTTAGCTAACCATTTTTTCCATAATTATTTATGAAAAAACTATAAAACTATAAGCCAATAGACACTACTACTTTAAATCAAACTGAAATCATATCAATTAAGACGTTATTTATCCTACCTGTTACGTCCAGTGTCGCAGAGAAAAACATACAAATGATAAGCAAATCAAGTGGCCACATTTTTTCCGAATAAGATCTCATTTGTTCACTGCCGCTACTCTTGAAGGTCTAATTTCACAGTCTGTGGTATCCAGATAGAACGGAAGGAACTGAGTAAATCACATGGTGCATAAGCTTGTCATCAACTGCCAGACTGAACTGGAACTGTCATATGGTACCATTTTATTTACCGAGAAGAATAAGGACCGCAGATAAAAAAACAGGTTTTATTTTGAGGAACACAAAAAGGCAGAAACATGGGAGGAAGTAAAGGAAACAACATGGCAAAAGAAACCCTTACAATATGAATTAAACACAGTATCAGATTAATAAAGTATAAGAGCGCTGTATAATCAACAAATAAAATAATTAATATACAACGTGTTTACAAACAGATGTTTCTGCTAGTTTAAGGATCAGCGTACATGTATGTAAACCAAAAAGATCAGATCTGTGTAGAAAAAGTAGAGCTGATGGAGATTTAATAATTATTCAGTTTAAAATGTACTGGGCCATTATACATATACACACACACACACACACACACTATATTTTCTCTAAAACAATGGACATCATTTACTTTTGCTATGTCGATAATAAGGAACTCTGTGGCTCACAATGGAAAAAAGTGAACTGTGACTGGTTATGAAACTCGTGATGGGTTACAGAGTAAGGTGATGAAGTAGGTTTTAAATCATGTGATCACTTGTGTAGCTTGTTGCGGTGCTTGTCGTTATATCTATCAGTATATGATGTATAACAACATCAACAATAAATGACATGTAATATCTGATCAGTGGGTAAACCTGTTTTCATAGGTATTCATTGTAGAACCGCAGGGTTCAGACAGAGTTGAGGTTTGTGCCACCGGACACCTGTTCTTCTTCATTGTACCGTAGAACCACAGGAAGAGAAACAACCCTGGATATCAACAAGATAAAAATTTATGTTATGCAGCCTCACTGAAATCACTTCCCCCCCTTTATGGTTTCCTAAAAATGTCTGTCTCAGCAGAGCGCGTGCTCTAAAATTCAGCTTGTTTTTACTGGTAGTTTGTGTTGTTGCTCAGTCGGATCAGTTTTCATTTCAACTCTGACCACACCCACCATGATGATGTCAGGTCAGTGAAAACAGTGTATGACTAACACTATAGGAAGCAGTCAGTATATTTATTGATTGGCTCTTGATGCTCAGATAGAAATATAGTGCGAAGTATAAAGCTGCTGAAGGAAAGATTTGGGAATTTTGGGATTTGGGAAAGTCTGGTACAAAAACGCTACTGTAAGCTACTTGGAGAAATAATTCTGCCTTTGTAGACTGTGGGTGGGGGCAGGGTCATCCTGGAATCCCATCCCATCAGGTTTCACAGGTTTACTATCTAATAAGTAGGGATGTCACGAGAACCGATACTTTGGTACCGAGTCGGTACCAACATTCTTAAAATGTGACGGTACTTGTTTTTCTGCAATAGCATTGGTACCGTATGTAACTGAAGTACCGGGGTTGCGATTCTTCCAGACCTGATGGGGGCAGCAAATACGTGCAATTGTTTTAGTCGGTCCACAAGTGGTGAAGAAGAAGAAGAAGAACGCTTACAAGCACACGGGAAAAACTACAAAAGATTAGCTTATTAGCTTAACAAGTTTAGCTCCACCCTGACTCGTTGAGAGGAAAAGAGTGTGCAACCGATGCTATCGTTCATTTCAAACGAAGTGAGGAAACACCTGGAATTTGGCGAAGCACCTGAAAGATGGTCCTATGTTATATTTGTTTGAGGCAGCTGGCATTGTGGCCGTGAAACCAGCTAATATTATGCTCCATGTAATGTTAGCGATAGCCTGTTATTTTTTAATGACGCTAACACATTGCGATGTTATAAACTACCTCCGAATCGGCCACCATGCATCGCCATTCAGCCCGTGTCCTGTCAGCTAAATGTAGCCTAATGTCACTAATAATTATTCAAATGTTCATGCTTTTAATAAATCTTTCTGTCCTGCCACCATATCAGTGAATTTAAACTAATGCTTGCATTCAGAGTATAAGCTGTGTGTATGTGGGTGTGCATGTGTGTGCGCGCGCGTGTCTGTGTGCATGCGTGTGTGCGCGTGCCTTTAGGAGTGCACCTCCACTCATTGTCAGACAGTGTTTGATAACTAAAACACCCTCCCCCCTCTCTCTCTTTCTTTGCCAGTATCAGCCAGAGGAGGATGTCCTCCAGGAGAGTTTTTTTATTTTATTTTTTAAAATTTTATACCACACCGTGGTATCGACTTTGGTATCGAGGATCATGTACTTTTGGTAGTATCGCTTCCGACTACTAGATTTTTGGTATCGTGACATCCCTACTAATAAGAACAAAAAATTCTATACTCTAGAGCTTTAAGAGTACCTCTTCACCTGATGTCCTAATTTTACTGAACCGAGAGCAAGGAACAAGGAAAAAGGAAGAAAACCAACATGCGTGATGCAAACATCCCGTTTCATACAAAATTCAGGTTGTGTTAATTCAAAGCTACCTGGAGGTGAGAGTTTAATCATTGTGCAGATATGCAGATATTTTATTACAGTCATCACAGTGAGAAACTAATTCTAAACTAAAACGAAACACTTTTCAGAAATAGTTACTGTCATTTGAAAATGCTACTCTTCAAACACGCTAGTAAGCATGTATCTATAAAACAATACATCATATGTATCATATGGCAGATTTATGCACATTTAGTGGTTTGTGCTGTGCATCAGCAAACGTTATGCAGTTAGGACATCGTCTACATTACATTTGTAGGCATAGTTCTGCACTAATATTAGAAATTGAATATGTAATGTTTATAAAGCATTCTTTAGTTCTACCGATAGTAAAATATCAGTACCTTGCAGGGTGTTGCAGATACAGAAGAGGTATAAAATGGGGTAGTTTGTGTATCCTGCGGTGAAGAATGCCAAACCCCATGTCATTCCCAGCAGGACAGTCAGGCCCAGGACAGTGCAAATGTCCTTATAAGATGGACGCTTACTTTCTTGGACGTCCAAGCAAGGCATCTTAAAGATCTGGTGCGTCACTGCCAGCAGAATAGATGTGTTGAACAGGAACATTAGGCAGAAGTAGGTGATGTTCATGCCATACAGAAAGTGAGGTTCAGTAATCCAGCAGCTGTGGTACAAATTGTACATGTTATTTAAGATCAGACAGCAAAGGCACATAATACAGCCCTATAGAGTTGTTGACTGGCCATTCACTCGAAAGTGTTTTGGGAAAAAAAGTTTTAGCTTAAAAATCTTTTGATACATACTGCAAAATGTTTTGTTTGTTTACTTACAATTGCATTGTTTCATTTGTGCCTGATAATTTTGTTTCTGTGGTGCCATAAAAAGGTTTACTACCATACACACACAGACTTCCACCAACAAGGACAACGGGCACGCCTGGAAAAAGACCAAACAAAACAATCCAGAATCTCGTGTGTTATACACTCACTGACCACTTTAATAGAAACACCTGTACACCTGAACTTTCATGTAATTATCAAATCATGTAATCATGTGGCAGCAGTGCAATGCATAAAAACATGCAGATGCAGGTCTCATGCATTAAGCTTCACTTAATGTTCACATCAAACATCAGAATGGGGAAAAAATGTGATCTCAGTGACACTGACTGTGACCTGGTTCTTGGACTGGTCTGAGTATTGCAGAATCTGCTGAGCTCCTGGGATTTTCATGTACAACAGTCTCTAAAGTTTGCATGAAATGGCATGAAAAACTAAAAACATCCAGTGAGCAGCAGTTCTCCAGGTAGAAATGTTTTGCTGATGAGTTAGTCCAGAGGGGAAGGTGCAGTTGAGGAGAATGAGTGGTTTGAGCTGACTGGAAGAGTACGATAAAACAAATAACAATCTTTACTACTGTGGTGAGCAGAAAAGCATCTGAGAATACACAAGACATAGGACACTGAAGCAGATAGGCCACAAGAGCAGTAGACCACATCCGAGTCCTCTCCATTCAGCCTAAAGCCAGCTTTACACTGTATAAAATTCAGCCTGGTTTTGGTATCACAGCACAATTGGACATTGTAAAACATAGTCCTTGGTTGGGAGTTAAGATTGGTGGTATTGGAATGCATATGACGTGCTCGTCGGCAGCCGATTTAGTGTCACTACGCCCAAAGACACCCGACAACAAAGTTCTGGCAGTGTCAGAAAATATTGATTAAAATCTCATAGTCTGACCACTGCTATGAGACTCATCTAAACTCCTCCAATAGGAGGACGGAATAGGATGACGTGAAACTCACGGGACGTCTACAGTAGTGGCAATGGTTTGCTCAATTAGAGAGAATGTCTCATCGGTTATATCACGACTGGACAAAAAGGGATACGACATGGAAAGAAATAGCAGCTGAATTACAGCTTCCAGATGTGCAACTAACTAATTAGCATGCAAACGCTCTGTGCATTGAGTTTATGTACTATTATGACAATGGGGAAACTATTTCAGTCGATTGATTTGCAGTCAAAGAGCTACACACCAGTGCTGCATCGCTGCACACCAGAGCATGTGAGAGCGGGGACCACATTTCTTAAGATTCCGCTCAGTGCCGCTCGCTCAATCCAGAATGCACTTTGTGATATGCTGGTTTTGCGAAATAAGCATTAAAAACTAATAAAAGGTATACAGCCTTTAACCCACAAATATCATAATTATTATCTTTATTAACAGAGCCGTTTCTAGGCATAGTGAACTAGGCAGTTGCCCCAACGCCCCCGCTCGACTCACCAACCCACAAGAAAGAGAGTACCAGAGGTAACCTGGCCTGAGCATTGGGGCTGTAGCCCTGAAATTTTTTTCTTTAGCCCCAAATAATTCTCCACTTGGAGCAGTGTATCACTGTGTAACTGAACGTCAGGAATCTTGCCAAAATGGTCAGAAATGGCCCTGACTACTACTGTAGTTGAGGCATTTATTCAAGCAATGTATTCCAAACTGTAAGAAGTATACTACAGAAAAATTTTCATGTTCAAGCAGGATTTGAGCAAACTTTGTTTTTACCAGTGAGCGGTACATGAGTGGACCATTTGCTTGGACCATGAGAGATTGAGCTCATGCACACAGAGCGGAATATTAAGTGGAGTGTCACACCGGTCCGCGTCACTCCTCTGTTGCACACCCAGTATGACAGAACATACTAATTTTCTTATTCGTAGGATCGACTTTGCCTAATCTGACATGAAGAACACATCACACAGTCTGTTATGGAATTATTATCGAGATCATCTAGTACAGTGTGACAATGATTGTAAAATCAATGGAATTGCACAGTGTAAACTTAGCTTAAGAACAGGAATCTGAGGCTACAATGGTCACAGATGCACCAAATTGGAGAGACTGGCATTGTGCTGAATGGATGGCATTGTGCTGCTGCCACATGAAAATGTTTTGTTTTTGTTTTTTTTTTGGAGTGTAATTGTACTGTATTGCATTTTACTTAAATAATCATTACTTATTGGGCATATATTATAGTGTGTTTTGCGGTGTAGACCACATGGATTCCTCACCCCATCCAAACAGCGACAGCTTGACCATGTAGTGCTTGAAGTGGGTGTTGAACACTTTGATTAGAAGAAAGTACAAGTGTATGGCTTCAATGGCCATCCAAGAGAAACAGGACAGGAGGCTGTACTGTATTATGACAGCTATTAACACACATGCACTTTTTTGAGACCACGTGGCTCCCCATTCAATGAACAAGAAGCTGGCGTTGAGGAGGAAAAGGGCTACACTCAAAGACACATGGATACCCATGGAACTGTCTTTGTTTGAGCTCCTGTAAAAACAGAGTATATATATATATATTTGTCATATTTGTGTATGCTGCTGAATCTTACATACAGCTAGGTCACTAATTAAAGAAAAAAACAAGTGGCTCTGTTATACTGTGGGGGCATTTATTTGTTTTCCTTACATAGTTTGGATCCACTTTAGATGGAAGAAGCACTGCAAATCAACAGATCTTATGACTGCTCACTATTACTTTATGATGAAACATTTCTACCCTGATTCCCATCATTCCAGGATGACCCTGTCCCTGTCCACAGGGTACGAGGGCTCCCTGAATGGTGTAATGAGGTTAAAATTGATTGAACCTATCCAGTATGTTAAGGTGCACTGAAGATGTTTTAGTGGTTTGTGGTTCTTTTTTTCCCTTTAATTTATATATAATGAATATATAGGGGTGCTTGAAAGTTTGTGAGCCCTTTAGAATTTTCTATATATCTGCATAAATATGATCTAAAACATCATTATATAACAAAGAGAACCCAACTAAACAAATGAGACAAAAATATTATACTTGGTAATTTATTTATTGAGGTAAATTATCTAATATTACACATATCTGTGAGTGGTAAAAGTATGTGAACCTCTAGGATTAGCAGTTTAATTTGAAGGTGACATTAGAGTCAGGTGTTTTCAATCAATGGGATGACAATCAGGTGTGAATGAGCACCCTGTTTTATTTAAAGAACGGGGATCTATCAAAGTCCGATCTTCACAATGCATATTTGTGGAAGTGTATCATGGCACGAACAAAGGAGATTTCTGAAGACCTCAGAAAAAGAGATGTTGATGCTCATCAGGCTGGAAAGGTTACAAAACCATTTATAAAGAGTTTGGACTCCACCAATCCACAGTCAGACAGATTGTGTACAAATTGAGAAATTTCAAGACCATTGTTACCCTTCCCAGGAGTGTGGACCAACTAAGAACACTCCAAGAACAAGACATGTAATAGTCCACTAGGTCACAAAAGATTAAAGGTAACTTCTAACCAACTAAAGTCGTGTGCATTGCAAGGTTGCAAGAAGAAAACCACAGCTCTCCAAAAACAACACTGAATGTGAAAGTGGGTCATGCAGCAAGACAATGACTCTAACCACACAAGTCCTTCTACCAAAGAATGGTTAAAGAAGAATAAAGTACATGTATTGGAATGGCCAAGTCAAAGTCCTGACCTTAATTCAATAGAAATGCTGTGGAAGGACCTGAAGCAAGCAGTTCATGTGAAGAAACCCATCAACATCCCAGAGTTGAAGCTGTTCTGTACTGAGAAATGGGCTAAAATTCATCCAAGCCGATGTGCAGGACTGATCAACAGTTACTGGAAACGTTTAGTTGCAATTATTGGTGGACAAGAGGGTCACACCAGATACTGAAAGCAAAGGTTCACATGCTTTTGCCACTCACAGATGCAGTATATGTGATATTGGATCAGTTTCCTCAATAAATAAATGACCAATTATAATATTTTTGTCTCATTTGTTCACTTGGGTTCTCTTTATCTTCTTTTAGGACTTGTGTTAAAATCTGATGATGTTTTAGGTCATACAGCGCCCTCCACTAATATTGGCACCCTTGGTAAATATGAGCAAAGAAGGCTTTGAAAAATTACTTTTTAACCTTTTGATCTTTTGTTTAAAAAAAAATCTCCCTTTGCTCTGAGTCTTCTCCTATAATGCCTGATGGGGTTGGAGAATACATGGCAAGGGATCTGAGACCATTCTTCCATACAGAATCTCTCCAGATCCTTCAAATTTCGAGGTCCATGCTGGTGGACTCTCCTCTTCAGTTCACCGGTACACAGGTACCGGAACACAGGTTTTCTATGTGGTTCAAGTCAGGGGACTGGGATGGTAATGGCAGGACCATCATTACCATCATTGTCCTGCTGGAAGATCCAACCACGGCCAATTTGAAGCTTTCTGACAGAGGCAGTCAGGTTTTCATTTAATGTCTGTTGATATTTTATAGAGTCCATGATGCCATGTATCCTAACAAAATGTCCAGGTCCTCTGGCAGAAAAACAGCCCCAGAACATTAAAGAGCCTCCACCATATTTAACTGTGGGCATGAGGTACTTTTCCATATGGCTACCTCTTTGTGTGCTCCAAAACCACCTCTGGTGTTTATTACCAAAAAGCTCTATTTTGGTTTCATCTGACCATAGAACCCGATCCCATTTGAAGTTCCAGTAGTGTCTGGCAAACTGAAGATGCTTGAGTTTGTTTTTGGATGAGAGTAGAGGCTTTTTTTCTTGAAACCCTTCCAAATAACTTGTGGTGATGTAGGTGACTTCAGATTGTAGTTTTGGAGACTTTTTGAACCCAAGACGCAACTAACTTCTGCAATTCTCCAGCTGTGATCCTTGGAGATTTTTTAGCCACTCGAACCATCCTCTTCACAGTGTGTTGAGACAATATAGACACACGTCCAATTCCAGGTTGATTCATAACATTTCCAGTTGACTGGAACTTCCTTATAATTGCCCTGATGGTGGAAATTGGCATTTTCAATGCTTGTGCTATTTTCTTATAGCCACGTCCCATTTTGTGAAGCTCAATAGCCTTTCGCTGCACATCACAGCTATTTTACTTGGTCTTACCCATTGTTATGAATGACTAAGGGAATTTCGCCTGTGTTACCTCATATTTATACCCCTGTGAAATAGGGTTGAACAGCTTCCTGTTCCGAGTCACGCAGGAACAGTAAAAAATGTAAAATATCAACGGGAATATACTTCAAATATATTTTTCTCATAAGAATTTAATGGGGTGTCAATAATTGTTGCACACATATTTTTAACAAATATTTTTTGGGGGGATAAACCTGGAGTTGTTTGCAATTGTTTGATATCCATGAGAGCAGAGAATTTTTGTGAATTTTTTTTTTTTTTTTTTTTGGAATAAAAGATCAAAAGGTTAAACAATAAAGACAGTTTTTCTCAGCCTTCTTTGCTCATACTTACAGTGAGGGGAAAAAAGTATTTGATCCCCTGCTGATTTTGTACGTTTGCCCACTGCATTTTCTTGTTGTTATTCTGTCTCTCACTGTTCAAATAAATCTACCATTAAAATTATAGACTGATCATTTCTTTGTCAGTGGGCAAACGTACAAAATCAGCAGGGGATCAAATACTTCTTTCCCTCACTGTACCAAGGGTGCCAATATTAGTGGAGGGCACTGTATTTATGCAGATATATGGAAAATTCTAAACGGTTCACACTTTCAAGCACCACTATGTATGCATTTCAACTGATATGTAATTAATGTTTAAATATAATCAATAGTTCCATTCTGAGCTTGGGTTACTGTTTGTGTTTCCTCTTGGCTCTTTGGTTTCACTTCCCAGAAAAATGCTGGTGAGTGGATTAGTGACTCTAAATGTATGTGATTCTCTTGAATCCCCTCCAGAATGTATTCCCACCTCATGCCCACAACCCTGATTAAGAAAGAGCATACTGAAGATGAATGAATGAATGTTGTATATAAATATGATATTTTCCTCATTACAAAATGTATCTAAATGAATATTTGACATCGGTCATTTGGCTGATGCTTTTATCCATTACAAGTTATAACTCAGATTTTGTGAGTTAAGGGTCTTGCTTAAGGATTTTAGTGGTGTTGGGAACTCGCACCCTTTCCGATCAGTAGGCAAAATCTTTGAGCACTGACCACAACTTCCACATGAATAATGCCCTATGTGTGGAAATACACAGTATGGTAACCAGTAGTGCTTTCTGGGCCCTGTGCAAATTTCTGAGGAGCCCAATTCCCACATTTGTTTCTTAAGGACCCTCTAAACCCAGGAGTCTTCGGTAGTACACATTAGCCCTTCTGTGACACTCACTGTATAATCCAATATCATTGTTTTTCGGTCTACCATGCTATCTTAGTTACAATATCACATTTCAAAAAAGAACAGCATCAAATTACATGCAAATAATTGATTAGAGAATCTACTAGAATATTTATAAATACATTTTTTTTAAAAAAAAAAAGAATTGCTCTTAGCCAGTTAAAATGTATTGTTGGTATATCATCACGTTTATAATACCCACTTTGTGCAAATGTAGAGGAGGATGGTGACTGCTGAGAAAAACAACGAAAGACTACAACCTATATAACTAACATAGGACAGGATTTTCCACTGCACACGATCAATTTGCAAAACGTTCATGTCAACCTAATACGACACACACACACACACACACACACACACACACACACATAGACATAGAGAGAATGCATATTTATTAGCAAAACTAGTATAACTATACTAAGTACAGTATAACTAGTTTACTCACTTGATTTCTGATACTAATTCAGTTCTTACCAGAAGTACAGCGAAGGGGGTCATATGATTGTATGAACAGGTTACAGTGTTGCTGCTGTTAAAGTTACTCAGGTTGGTGAAAGACCCCATGTCATCCCACTTTTGCTCTATTTGGGACCAAATAAGAATCTGTGGTTAGTTTTAACATAATAGCCACCAAAAGGTATATGATCCTGTATGAGAAGTTGTTCAAATGAATGCTGTACACTTGAGCAGTTTTCATATGAGTAGAGTCAGTTGTGTTGCTGTGATGTTCCTGAGCTGCTGTGAGTCACCCTGACAATCCTGTACTATTAATCCAGATCGCTTTCTACTTCATGTCTAGACATTCTAAACTTCTGCAATCCTTTTATATTTTTCTTTAAAAAAAATAAGTTTTTCTTATTTTTTAAATTCAATTTTACCTTGAACTTTTCATCACCAGTCCAAATGAATGAGTACAATAAAAAAGCTTTTTTTAACTTAATACTACTATAATTGTTTGAAGAGTGAAGGTTGTGGTTGGGCAATTGACCTCTTAAACGCTAGCTTATTGTTAAGCTAGTAATATTATTTAGTAACTACAATCAATTATGATTATATGAATAACATGATTTCAAAATGAAATGAATAAATGGAAATTATTAAACAAAAGTAAAGCCAATAAGAAGGTTAAGGTAGCCTAGTCAAGAGTGTGAGAAATTTAGAGGAAATTTGCTTTTAGAGGAAATTACTTGATTTTTACTTGCATAACTAAATAAATGTATGTTAATAATAATAATAATAATAATAATAATAATAATAATAATAATAACAATCATCATAATAATAATACTTATTATTATTATTATTATTATTATTATTATTAGTCCCTTTAAAGATTGGAGAGTTCTTGGCAAAGTCAGTAGGGGGCGCTGGTAGAGGATTACTGATACACAAGCACATTTCAACACATACTTGATGTGACAGGTTGTGTTATAATAGAGAAAGTTATTGTCTGTATAACCTACCAGTCTAAATCTAGTCTAAAGCTCTCACAGTGTGCAAACCTTAACAGTATTTTCTGTAATGTATTTCACCCAGTATATTAGGTAACCTTTACTTTTACTGGTCTTTACTTGTTAGGTGTACAGTATTAAAGTGATGCATGCATCATTAACAAATATCATTCAAATTATAGAGCTTATAAAGCACTTTTTATTTCATCATAACCAACCAATCAATCATCACTACAATTCACAATTTTTCATTTTGTAAAAAAGTTACAACTTAAGATTAAGTTTAGAGGTAATGTAACTATTTGTTACTATTTGTTAAGTGTATTAAGAGATCGGGTTTTCATTACTGTTGGTTCTCATCAGCAATAACAAACTAAAACTTTGTAGCACTTGACAAAATCCTACATACCTGTTATATTATAGAACTGGCATGACAGGGTATGAGTTCCCTATGAGAACAAACACAAGGGCAGAATGAACAAATAGAACATAGAAACCTTTTCAGAGCTTTCCATGTGATTATTTGAATAACATGGTTTCATGTGAAAAACATGTAAAGGTGCATTTCCATCTGTTATGCCCTATAATTGCACATGTGAGTTCA
Source organism: Ictalurus furcatus (assembly GCF_023375685.1). Classification (NCBI taxonomy): domain Eukaryota; kingdom Metazoa; phylum Chordata; class Actinopteri; order Siluriformes; family Ictaluridae; genus Ictalurus; species Ictalurus furcatus. Next base: position 25,351,309 of record NC_071264.1, read on the forward strand.
AATAACGACATGTGGTATCACATGAACAATAGGGATCAGAGGTGACAATAAAGGAATGATGTAAGAAAATCACATCTAAAAAATTAAACCAACTGCACTACATGTGAAACAGCAACATGTGAAAGTAAAGGAAATGTGTGTAAAAAGCACATGCACTACATGTGAAAAAATAACGTAAATAAATCATATGTAAAAATCATGCAAAAAATTAAAAACGCTAAAGTTAATGCACTACATGTAAAAAAAAAAAAAACTTAAATAAAAATTTAGCAAACTAAATCAATCATATGTAAAAATCACATTTGAAAATAAATGAATCATGTATAAAGGATCTAAGGAAGTAAATATAGAAAAGTAATGTGAAAATGACATGAATCGTGTACAAAATAAATAATAAATGATAATAAAAGCACATGCTGTACATGTGTAAAAAAAAAAAATACATTTGAACAATAAATAAATCATGTGTAAAAATATTTTTTTGATAAATGTGTGAAACATAAAATATAAGGACTCTCAAACCATGTGTGTCAATTTCATATTTGAATCATGTGATTTCTCTGTAAGGGGAAAAAATGCCATAACCCAGGACAGGATCCTAAGGATGACAATACTATGATCTGAAAGGTATATACAGTACAGATGATCACTTACGGGTATTATTTCACTACTGTTCACTGTAAACTTGATAACAAGTAGATTGGACAAGTTTTTAAGCTCCAGTCCAAGAGTTTCAACACAAATGACTTTGGACTTCAGCACAGTGTTTGAGTTGTTCTGTGAGAATGTAGAGAAAGTGGATATAGCTTTATAGTTTTTGGGAAGAAAAATAATTCAAGCATCCAACAGGAATGCACATTATTTAAAAGAGATTATGAAGGTTTACTGAAGACTTACTGTAAATTGTTGGGCAGATCGATATGTCACTACACCAACTCTGCGCTGCTCCATTGAGACATTCAGAAATGGTTCACTAGGGATGAATACATCTATGGGCGGATCATCATCAGACACCTATCAGACAGTAAAGAGATATTATTCAGATAAGATGCCATTCGCTTAATACTTTGAAATGAAAGATCTTCATTATCTTGCTTGCATTAATTGTCAGATGTTTTTATTACTAATATTCCTAACCTGTTAATCATTATATCACAGCATGATTGGTTCTCGAATTTGATCGTTTTCTATAACAGCAGCTTTGACAGTAGAAACAACTGCAAATCGTATGTTTATATTAATTTGCACTTTCTAAAAAGTTATAGTTTCAATACTAACAGCTCATTCACAGGTACTTGACACTCCACACAACCGTATCTTACTAATAAATGGATTAAATGAAAATAATGTGGTGATATTTAACAAATAAAAAGTCTCTAATTAGTGATACAGTGAAGTTTTTTGTAAGCAGACGTTTATTCAACATTTATGGAAGGAAAGACTTCTGGACAGAAGACTTTGAGGTTTCCAATTTCTCTCATAGCGGCTATTAGTTTTCTTGGACATTTCACAACATTAAATGTCAATAGAAATGGATAAACATTATTGCAATTTTTCAAGTGCTCCCAAATTGCTGGATTAAAGCACTTTGAGGAATAAAACAGTTTGACTTGGATTTATTGGAAAATAATCAACTTTGGAGTAATAAGGGTAACTGTGCTACATGTTGGGTCACGTCACACACCACTATTGATTATTTTGTTATTACAACATGTTCACATGTGTTTAATTTCTTATTTAGCTGAGTGTTACCTTTGGAGCAGAGATCTTTACATGCCCCTGATCCGTGGTGTCCATCATATCCATCTTAACTACAGTGATATGAAAGTTCCCGTGATCACAGGTTATGGTTGGCCCGTCAAACTGTAATTTCATGTTCGCATTGATGTTCACTTTATCTGGCCTGTGTTGCACAATGACATATCTTTCAGTTTAAATTTCTGGACACATACAGATCTGAGTAGTATATTTGAATTGAATTGTTTTCTTACCCGATTAATTTAGCTGAATTAAATTTGATTTCGTTGATGTTCAGCATAATTATTGAGCAATCACACACAATTTTCCCCACATCCGTTTCTGTAGTCAAAATCATGAGCTTGTGAAAGATGCACTCTGATTTTTTAGTTGTCTCTGCCATCACTAAGAAGAAATAAAGAAATAAGCCACAGTCCAGTGGATAACATAGATGAGATGCATGGATGGATGGATGGAAAAATAAAAAATGTAATTTCGTTTTGTGCAGTATGCATTTCACACCACCATTACAGAAAAAGATAATGAAAAGGTTAAGTCTTAGTTGTGCATTTGATGTAAGAAATGCCATATCTTTATTAAAGTCTATTTATGATAAAATTAAATAATTGTACCCTCCTTTTTCCCTGATGTTTTGTAGTCATCGCTAGAAATGGCACCAAAGATCAACAGAAGCATAAAGTATAGGAGTTTCATATCAGCAGCTCTCGGCTATGAATAAATTGATAGATGGATAACTTTAGTAGAGAGAAAATAACAGTGTGTAAGACAAGACATGAATTAAATGAAAGAAATGACAAGATTGTAGGTTAGCTTAATAAAAATAAACACAAATAAACATAAACAATGACAAGACTAGTTAAAAATGATATAAAACAGATTACAAGATACAAGGAATAATCAAAAATGACATTCATCTCTGTGAATACTGTGATAAGATGGAAGAACAATCTATTTCAAGAATTATTCACACGTCTCATATTATTATTATTAATACTGAATCTTGCCATTCTCCATAAATAAAACAATCAGCCTCATACTACTTACTTCATGAACACCTCACACTCACATAAATCAAACCTATAAAGTGTAAAACTTACCCACATCTTATCCAAATAAACAAAACGGAGTTCAAATCTCAGATATCATATAGTATCTGGTGAAATTAGGGTCACTTCATAAAAAAACCCCCAACACACAAAAGAAACCCAGCCCAAAAGGCTGAACTGGAAAAATTGTTATCTCATTTCTGTTGCTTGTTTAATACCTGTTATAGAACTTCTTATTTATTTGCATACACAAATACCAGAGCAGCAGTAGTGGGCATGCACATTGCTCCACATATCCAGAATACAAAGCCTTATTTTATTACACTGTGTGGTTTATTTAAATTAGTTATGGCTTTCACTGAAACTCTTTTGTAGTATTACAGGATGTTCCGTATATTAAAAACACACACACAAACACATGTGCACACATACAGTAGGGAAATACATATTGGACACGTCAACATTTTTTTTCAGTAAATATATTTCCTATGAGTTCCAGTGAGGCTATTCACATGAAATTTTCACCAGACATCAGTATTAACTCAAGAAATCCGGAAATATAAAGAATTCACAACATTAAAGTCCATAAATGAAGTTATGTGTAGTAAAGTGGAATGACAGGAAAAAAGTATCGAACACGCTAAGAAAATGCAGTTCTCCAAGGCAAGGTAAGGCAAGGAGCCAGCTGAAATCCATAAGTAATTATACCCCCTATCTGTGCAAATTAATATCAGCTGGGTTAGTAAATTGATGGTTTATAAAAAGGCTTTTCGTTACCAAGGTGTCACACAAGAAACATCTCATGCTGGGTAAAAGCAAAGAGCTCTCCCAAGACCTGCGCACCCTTATTGCTGCAAAACATATTTTTGTTTATTTTTATGTTTATCATTTCATCTCCGGTCCAAATGAATGAATACAAAGCCAAAGCAATGTTAACTTACTACTGTAATTATGGAGGAGCGAAGGCCGATGTTAGGCAATTGACCTAGTCAAGAGTATGAGGAATTTACGTACGTCCGGACCAATCGAAGCAGTCAAGCTCATACACTCTTTAAACACCATTTGAATTTTTATCTTTTTAATTGCCAATTAATTGAATATACTTCCTGCATTTTGGTGGTTATAGTTACATTTTTTCTAATTTAATTATTTGAACATTATTTGAATTACTTTAATCTTACTTATATAACTAAGTGAATTTAAATGAATACATTTACTTTATTATTTTATTCAATTTAATTTTCCTAATAAAATGCTGAGGGAACTCCTTGGTGTGAAGCTAGCACTGGAAGAATGGTGTCACTGGCTGGAGGGGCGCCTCACACATTTATGGTTTTCACAGGCCATAAGAACCTTGAGCGTATTAAGTCAGCCAAAAGACTGAATTCTCACCAAGCACACTGGACACTCTTCTTAGCCAAGTCTGAGTTCACCATCTTGTATGGAGCAGGGTCGAAGAACTCCAAAGCTGACTCTCTCTCCCTTCTATACAGCCCCTTGAAGAGAAACATCTGAAGAATGCATTCTTCCACAGTCCCACATTGTAGGGGCTATAACCTGGGACATCAATCAAGTGATAAAAAACACATCAGAGGTGAGAACCCTGGAGGTGAGAAGTATGTGCCCTTTCATCTCAGTGACAAGCTGATAATGTGGGCTCACAGCTCCCTGGCTATAGGACTTCCCAGCACTCACAGAACTACTCCAGAGCAAATATTGTGGGGCATCCACATGCTCCAATACATCCAAAGCTTCATCTCATCCTGTTCCATCTACGCCCAAGCCAAAGTACCTCGCAGGAAAACTACTCCCTCTGCCTATGCCACAAACACCATGGTCACACATAGCTATAGACTTTGACACAGATTTCCCCTCACTGCAAAACAACACAGACATCATGGTGATTATTGACCATTTTTCAAAAGCCCTTTGTCTACTTCCTCTCATCGGCCTGCTGTCTGCCTTCGAAAAAGGCCAGGCTTATCTTCAACCACGCATTCAGGTACTTTGGCATCCCAGTGGACATAGTGAGGTACCTGGTAGCTCACGTTACATCTCATTTATAGGGACGGTTCATGGCCTGACCTTAGCTTGTTTTTTTTACCTTGTTTTTGCTTCACATATTGGTTTTGTCTGCAAGCTTTCACAATAAATCCTTTGTGTACCTGCAACTGTGTCCATATCTGCTGCCTGACAATGACAACTTGTGTTTTTTAATTATAACTGATAAATAGTTATTGTATATTTTGCATTTGCAATTGTGCTGTTATTGGAAAATCAAATAAACTTCAGGGTAGAAATAGTAACGTTGTGTCACATGGGGCCACAACACACCACCATGTCTTTATTATTATTTTCCTATAACCGCAAGCTCCATTGTTTTTATTCCGTATTTATTTTTAGAATCAGTTATAGCTGAGTGTAACGTTTTGGAGCAGAGGTCGTTTACATGCCTGTGATACATGGTGTTTATCATATCCATTTTAACTACAGTCATTTTAAAGTTCTCTTGATCATAGATTTTGGCTGCCCCATCAAATGTTAAGTTGATGAGCTAAAGGATGTACTCTTTCTCTGCCCTGTGTTGCACATCGACATATCATTCAGTCTAAATTTATGGACACGTACAGATCTGAGTGGTGTATTTAAATTTTTCTGTTTTCTTACCTGATGTATGTGTTTAAGGGAAATTATTTCTTATACATGTTTATATAATTCTGTTAGTCTTATTACATTCATGTTGGGGATGAATGCATTCATTTCATCAGATTCACACTTTGTGACATTACAGGTGGTATTTTTCTGACCTAAAGTTTAGTTAAAAAACAACAACAAACAAACAAACACCCCCCCCCCCCTCGTTATTAGCAACATAACGAGCTTTATGAACAGTTTTTAAATAATTTAACTGTTCAAAATGAACTTATTCAGGAAAATCCAAACTGTGGCTTACCCATTTTGGAAGACAAGCTGTAGGATAGATAGATAGATAGATACAGACAGACAGACACACAAAGCAACCAATAAATAAAAAATACATGAAACTTTGGTTTGCATTTCACACCACCATTAAGAAAACATTTGAAATCATAATAATGAAAATATTAAATATCTTCTTATTTTGCGACTGTGTTTGTTATTGTGGCAGGAATAGTGATTTAACTATCCTATTTGCTCTGCTCGGGGTTTGGCTTCGGCAGACCAATAAGGTCAGAGCTACCCGATTATTTAAAGACCCTTATTTTGGTAGGTGCATGTGTGTCTTGGTGATTCGCAGTTTCCTGCCCCCAGGCATTTCCGGTTCCCAGGCATTTCTGGTCCCCAGGCATTTCCGGTTCCCAGACATTTCCGGTTAGCCTTAGAGTGGTGCTGGTGGCGTGTGCATTGTGGCGAGTTTTTAGTTTAGTGCCGTTAGCCGTTGGCTGAATATGTATATGTATGTTGAGCCGCGGTAAGACAAGATAAGATAAGATAAGATAACCTTTATTGATCCCACACTGGGAAAATTCCCTCGTTACAGCAGCTCAATTACACAAAAAACAGATAGGAAACCTGTGAGTAATCATACAACTTCATGTCTGGTGTTTGTTCAACCCAATGGAGAGTGGGGATCATCTAAATCTTCTCTAAGACAAACCCCTAGCCCAGTGTTTTTCAAACCTTTTTGAGCCACGGCACATTTTTTACATTGGAAAAATCTTGCAGCAAGCCACCAACCAAAAATGTTACAAAATGACACTCTGTAGCCTAATACAGTATATGTAATTACAACATAGTTTCTCAATTTATTTATACTCACTCAGTGTGAAACCTGGGCCTGTTTAGATGAACACAAAGCCGATATCCTGGCAGGAATTGAAGAAAGACACACACACAGCTCTTCTTCAACAGCTCTTAGTCTCTCTCTGTTTTTAATTTTTATAGCAGTTAGGCTTGAAAAGCTCAGCTCACACAGATATGTTGTGGAAAATGGGAGCAATGTCAAAACAGCTTTGTTGGCCAGAATTGGGGAACTCCTTGGCAGCAGTCAACCAAAAACTGTCCAAAGGAAGATCAGCAAATCTTATCTTTAAACCATGATCTTATTTCAGTTCAGTTAGTTCCTCCTGCTCCTATAAAGTCATGTCCTTTCTAACAACTGATGCTGAGCTGTATGGGTCCCTAACCCAGTCAAGACATTCAGTGGCGGCTGAAGAGAAAAAAAAACGACAACTTCTCCTCAAGAGTTTTCAAATGTTTACCTATTACCTTACACAGTGCAGCAGTGTGATCTTGCCATTTCTCTGCGAGTGGGAACATCTCAAGGTTGGCACTTTGCACATGTTGTTGCCAGAGGTGCACCCTTATTTATTTTATCTGTGTTTGTAAGCAGGTTTTCATTTCGGCCTTGCAGCCGTGTGCTCAGTTCATTCAGATGATGAAATATATCTGCCAGGTATGCCAGCTTTGCACACCACTCATCACTTGCAAACAGATTTGAGTAATTGGACCTCTCATTTGTCAGAAACACTTTAAGTTCCTCCCGTAGCTCATACACACGGGCCAGCACCTTGCCGCCCGACAACCATCGGATCTCCGTATGGAGCAATAAGGCTTTATGTTCTGCTCCCATTTCCTCACACAAAGATGCAAATATATGACTTTTCAAAGGTTGTGTCTTTACAAAGTTCACTATGCGCACATTATCCAACACAGGAACTAGTTCTGCTGGTAAAGTCTTTGCAACGAGGGCCTCACGGTGCAAAAAACAGTGCATGACAATAAGATCTGCATTTCTTTCCTTCACTCTGCTAACGAAGCCTTTGGTGCGCCCGACCATGGCTGCAGCTCCATCAGTGCAAACACTTGTGCAATTTTCCCACGTAAGTCCTCCCTGGTCAAGATATTTCGATGTCACCCAAAAAATTTCCTCTCCTGTTGTTTTTTCTGGCAGTGCCTTGCAAAATGGGAAGTTTTCTCTAATGGCATCCACAAAATGCACATTGGCCAAGAGCTGAGAATGTCCACTAATATCCGTAGACTCATCAAGTTGCACCGCACATTTCCTACTGATGCGTATCTTTTCCAAAACATGGCTTTCGTTGTCTGTAGACATGTCATCAATACTTCTGGCAATTGTGTTATCTGAGAGCGGGACTTTAGCTATGTCTTTAACCGCGTCAGGAATGAGCATCTCGTTGACAATGGCTTTGCAGGCAGGTAGTATTAATGTCTCTGCCACAGTCTGGGAACCTTTTGATTTAGCTACGAGTTCAGTAACTAGGTAACTAGCTTTGAGGGCTTTCTCATTTACCTTTGTGGTTTTTCTCATAAAATTTGCCTGTTTCTTTGTGTTTTCACGCAGGCGAACAAAATAGTCCATCAGCTTGTATGCCGATGGAGATGGTGTTTAAGCTTGCTTGGCACCATGGCGCTGTTGGACAGCTTTTCGCCATACACCAAGCATAATGGCGTCGGTGTTGTCTCATCCCCGGTGAAAGTAAATCCGAACGAAAGATAGCTTTCGCTGTATTGCCTCGAGCTCACCATCTTTGCTTTCTTTTTACCACCACTCATACTAGGGCCTTCACCCGGGTCAGAATCTTGTCCAGGGCCCAGTTCTGAGTTTGCATTTTTCCTTTTTAAAAACTTCTCTATCACTGTCACCACGACCTGTTGCATGCATCACCAATTCTCTTTTCTCTAAGAAGGAACGAGGCAATTAGCTACCTGCTGCCACCCGGACGAATATTACATTACTCTGCCAGTCACTATATTACAGCACAGACACTCGACAATGGCATATTATTTGCAGATAATAATTAATAAATGTTAATTAAAAAAAAAAAAGAATTTTAAGACTAATTAAGTGAAATTGGATAATTTCTCACAGCACACCTGACGATCTCTCACGGCACACTAGTGTGCCGCGGCACAGTGGTTGAAAATCACTGCCCTAGCCGAAGACGCTACATGCGACGCCGCTGCTGTTTTGCTTGATCGTTTTCTTGATTTGTTTTGCTCTACCGTCATTCTTTCTTCTTCTGTTGACTGTATTTCTTTACCTTGTGTTTTGTTTTACTGGTTTTGCTTAGTGTTTTGCTTTACGTAGTGTTTTTGCTCTACCGTTATTCTTTCTTGGTCTACTTGTTCTTTTGCTCTAGTCTTTTCCTTTTCTATTATTTTTCGTTGTGCTAGTGTCTGTTTTGTTGACTTTAATTTTGGATGTATGCTTGGCTTATGCTCTGCAACCACATGTAGTATGAAACACTAATTGGTAAATTAGTGTTTTCCAGCCTCAAACCTGTTCTTTCCGGTTTGTTTTTCCACACAGCCACTTTACTATTGATGGGGTGTATGTTATGCCTTATTGTCTCCATGAGATAGTGGCTATATTTTCCATTTGTACTGTTTACTATAATTCTGGTTCTGCTTAGGTGCTGTTAACTGCCTCTATTTTCTGTGGTGGTGTCGGTGGGCCTGGGCGTTATAGCCACCACACCACGGTGTCTGTAATATTTGTTTTTCTTTGTTTGTTGTTTAGTGTTTGTGTAATTTTGGGTTAACCGGTGTCTCCTTTCTCTCCAGGAGCCAGTGAGTCTTGGTGGGACAGGGGAGGCTAGCTTCATTTATTCGGTGGTGTGTGCTTCACAGCGTGCTCCGTGTGCCAACACAACAACTTCCTTATGGTGTAGGTAGTGTTTGATGATTTTGGTGTGACTTAAGGTGGGTTTGGATGACCTCCCGAGCTGTAGCTGGCCTGCCTTGTTCCTGCCAAGCCTGGGCCTGGAGAAGTGCTTAGTTTTGAAATCCTTATTGTGCTTCATGGGAGACTGATTTTATATTTATATGTTAAGTTTTAATGATGCTTAAGTGTCATAATAAAATATAATTTTTATATTCATACTCGTGTCTCACTCTCACGTTCCTTGCCCTAATTGGTAAAACTTGTGTGCCTTTATTTGGGAGGATTTCCCTGGTTCTCCCCCAGGGTGGCGTAGTTGGATTTACTTAATTTGGATAAACGTATCCCTCCACTTGGGAATGCCACCTTATGCATGTGAAGATTTGATGTAAGAAACACAAAATCTTGATAAAAATCTATTTAGGTCAAAATTAAATAATTGTCCCCTCCTGTTCTCTTGATATTAGAGCCATCATCAGCATTGGCACCAAAGATCAGCAGAACCAAGAAGTAAAGTAGTTTCATTTCAGCAGCTCTCTGCTATTAATAGAGAGCTTGATAGATTAATAACTTTGGAAGTGACAACAAATATTCATATGCAAGACAAAACATGAACTAAATGATTAAAATGAAAAGACTGTGGCTCTGGTTAAGAAAAATAAGAATTTCAAGAATGGTTTAAAAACGATATATAAAACGGATAATAATTGTACAAACCACCTGTTTTAATTATAAATTCATCCCTGTTTTTGTCCATACAATAAACTGAAGAATAATCTATTTATATAATTATTCATACCTCTTATTATTAATACCCAATCTTGCCAGTCTCCATAAATAAAACTATCAGCCTCATATCACTTAGTTCATGAACATTAGCATAAATCAAACCTATGTAGTGTAAACTTACCAAAATCTTGTCCAAAATCAAATAACTCAACTGGAAGGATGTTGATATCTCCTTGCATGTTTTCTATCTGTTATAGAACCTCTTATTCATTTGCATACACAAATACCAACGCATCAGATGTGGACATGCGCATTGCTCCACATATCCAGTGTACAGTGCCTCATATTATAACACTGTGTGGTTGATTCTGTTCAGGGTGTTTTTGAGAAACTCAGCCCTATTCTGTTCCCTTTTTATTTAATTTCCCTATGTTTTTCCTTTGTTGTCTCTCTTTCGAGGTTCAAAATAATGCTCGAGGAACATTTAGTAATTTGAATTGTTTTTATGTAAAACAGCACAATATTATAATTACAATGAAATGCATTAATACAATATTATAATAGTACAATGAAATTAGACTAGATTACTTATCAGTGTGACACCAAAAAAAATATATATATAGAATAATGAAGAATAATGTCTCCAACACCAATGCAAATGAACACTTGAATATGTTTAGAGTAAGATTATATATATATATATATATATATATATATATATATATATATATATATATATATGAACAAATTTAAATACTAAACCCAGCCCTGTCACACTGTATAACATTAATTGCATTGCTTTAATACAGTATAAGATTGCAGTGTAATAAACATATAAAAGTTAATATACCATGTGATCACACAGACACAATTAATGCTAGTTTAAGGATAAGCATATTTTATATGTAAACCCAAAATATTACACCAGATCATAATACATTACATTTTACATTACAGCATTTGGCAAACACTCTTATCCAGTGCGACCTACAATTATCTCATTTATACAAACTGAGCAGTTGAGGGTTAAGGACCTTGCTCAAGGGCCCAACAGTGGCAGCTTAACAGTGCTAGGATTTGAACTTAAGTCCAACGTCTTAACCACCGAGCTACCACTTCCCTCTAAATGATTGGATGAAAAGTATAGGTGATGAAAAATGAATAATTACTCAGTACTGGATCATTACACATGCTATACACACTATAGTTCCTCCAAAACAATTGATGTCATTTACTTTTGTAATGTCGACAATAAGGAGCTCAGTGGCTCACAACAGGAAAAAAAAATTAAATTGATTATGAACCTCACGCTGGGTTACAGAGTGAGGTGATGAAGTAGGTTTTAAATAACTTGTAGAACTTGTTGCAGTGCTTGTCTTTATTTCTATCAGTATATGATGTACAACCACATCAACAATAAATGATATGTAATATCGATTCAGTGGGTAAAGATGATTTCCTAGCGCTTGAGTGAAGCATTGACCGGCTCAGACACTGTGTACGCAACTGAGGCTTGTGCCACAAGACTCCTGTTCTTCTTCATTGCACTATAGGACCACAGGAAGTGAAAGAACCCTAGACATCAACAAGATAAAAATTAACGTCATACACCCACTATTTCCCCATTGATTATTACTTAAAATTTCACATAGCAATTTTATTGACTCCTGTCTAGTGTATCTTCAGCTTCTTCTTTTTTTGTTGTTGAGGATTTCACCTGATTTTCCTCCCTGATTTAGTCTTGGCCAATTCCCACCCTCCATCTCTCCAAAATAACATAACTAGCAACTAGGGAGGGTGAAGACTATCATGTGAGGCATGAGAGTTCCTCCTCCCTGAGAGCATGGCCAATTTTGCTCTCTTGGAAACTCCTGGCCATGGGTGACTGTGGCATTGATGGGATTTGAATTTGCGACCTCCAGATGTTAGCCTGAAAGCTTTTCTGTTGCACCACTTGGAAAACCCAAGCTCCTATTATTTTGTGGTAGTTTGTCTTCTTGCTCAGTCTGATTAGTTCTCATTTCAACTCTGACCACACCCACCATGACAATGAAAACAATTTGTTGCATCACTAGTGCTATAGTGGGAAGAATTTAATATTTTTCTTGATTGGCTCTTGTTGCTCGAATAGAAATACAGTGCTAAGCTTAAAGCTGCTGAATGTTTTTTGAGTTTTATCCTCTATGGTACAAAACTGCTACTGCAAGCAGTAAAATGTTTTTTTGCCAGACAGATTAATCTCATGGGTGTGAGTACACACTTTCAGAGAGAATTCAGGGCTGTGTGATGCATACCACATAGAAACCTACTGTTTCACTAAGAGCTCATGAACAAAGAAATAGAAAGTAAACCAGAGTGGGATTAAATAGTGGGATCATTTTAATGTATTATGCAAACATCTAGGTTCTCACGAAACCTATTCGGATTGTGTTAATTCATAGCAGTCTAGAGGTGAGAGTGTTATCATTGAGGAGATATTTTATTACACATTGAGGAATTTATTCTAGGAAACTGGACCTGTTTTTCAGAAATTGTTGGATTGGTTTCTTCCATGAGCTTTTATATTAAGAATATTTTTAAACACAGTACAGTTTAAAAAAGTATTGGGGACATGTTCCGCACAGTAAAACACACCTGTGCAGATTCAGTGTATTGTGTTTGTGCATCAGGAAATATTATGCAATGAGGACATAATCGATTTTTAGACATAGAGTTGCATTAATATCAGAAATAGAATTCAGTAGAAGAATATGTTTACAGACCACTTCTTAGTTCTACCAGTAGTAAAATATCAGTACCTTGCAGGGTGTTGCAGATACAGAAGAGATATAAAATGGGGTAGTTTGTGTATCCTGAAGTGAAGAATACCAAACCCCATGTCATTCCCAGCAGCAAGCTCAGGCTCAGGACAGTGCAAATGTCCTTACAAGATGGAATCCTTCCGCTTCCTCTGATGTTCAAGATACGCATTTTAAAGATCTGATGCGTCACTGCCACCAGAACGCATGTGTTGAACAGGAATGTTAAGCAGAAGTAGGTGATGTTCATGCCATACAGATAGTGAGGATCAGTAATCCAGCAGCTGTGTAATATAAATTGTTATTACGTTATTTGGGGTCAGACACCACAGGTAGATATTTATTATAAGTTTATTTTAATACAGCCATCTACAGCTGTTGATTGGCCATTCAGTCAATAAATGTTTTGCTAGTTTAAAAATATTAGCTTTATACTACAAAATTTATACTAAAGTTGTTTTTTATGGTGTTTACTTACAAACTCGTTGCTTCAGTCATGTTAGATAATTTAATTTGTGTTTTGCCAAAAAATGGTTTACTGCCGTATGCACACAGACTTCCTCCAACAAGGACAGCAGGCAGTCCTGGGAAAACCCCCCCAGAATCTCATGACTCACTGACCACTTTAATAGGAGCACCTGTATACCTGAACATTCATGCAATTATGGAATCAGGTAATCATGTGGTAGTAGTACAGTACAATCAAGCAGATACAAGTCAAAAGCTTCAGATAATGTTCACATCAAACATCAGAATGGGGAAAGAAATGTCATCTCAATGATGCTGGCTGTGATTTAGTTGTTGGGCCAATTTGAATATTTCAGAATCTGCTGATCTCCCAGGATTTTCTGACATAACAGTGTCTACTGTAGAGTTTACACAGAATGGTGCGATAAAACAAAAAAACATCCATTGAGCAGCAGTTTTTTGGGTTAAAACGCTTTGCTAATGAGAGTCCAGACTGGTTTGAGCTGACTAGAAGGGTATGTTCAGCCAAATAACCACTCTTTACCACTGTGGTGAGCAGAAAAGTGTTTGAGAATGCACAACATCGAACACTGACGTGGAGAAACTATAAGAGCAGAAGACCACATCATGTTTCTATCCTGTCCGCCAGAAACAGGAATCTGTATCTACAGAGAGCCAAAACTGAAGAGTTGAAAATTTTTTCAACTTTCTACTATCCAGATTCAGTGAGCCTGCATTGTACTGCTGCTACATGAGTGGCTGATTTGGATAATTGCATGAATGAACAAGTGTTCCTAATAAAATGGTCTTTGAGTGTAATTGTATTGTAATTTTAATTAAATAATCATTACTTAATGGGCTTATATGACAGTGTGTTTTGCAGTGTAGACCACATGGATTCCTCACCCCATCCAAACAGCGACAGCTTGACCATGTAGTGCTTGATGTAGGTGTTGAACACTTTGATTAGAAGCAAGTACAGGTGTATGGCTTCAATGGCCATCCAAGAGAAACAGGACAGGAGGCTGTACTGTATTATCACCGCTATTATGACGCACACAGCGTCTTGAGACCAAGTGGCTCCCCATTCAATTAACAAGAAGCTGGTGTTGAGGAGGAACAGGGCTACACTCAAAGACACATGGATACGGATGGAATTGTTTATATCTGGTCTCCTGTAAAAACAGATTAAATATGTTTGTGCTGTATTTGTGTATGCTACAATTTTTTTTTACATACAGACAGGTTAAAGAACTTTTATGTAAATATGATTTTCTTTTTCACTAAATGTTTCTAACTCTGAATATTTGACATTTGGTTATCTGGCTGATGCTTTTATTCAAAGCAAATTACAATTGAGCAGTTGTAGGTTAAAAATCTTGCTCAAGGACCCAACAGTGTCGTCATAGTGGTGCTGGGATTTGAACTGGCAACCTTTCCGATCAGTAGCCGAAACCGAGCCACAACTTCCACATGAATAATGCCCTAGGTGTGGAAATACACAGTATGGAAACCTCTATTTTTTTCTTGGCCCTCTCCGCCTAGGGATCCTCTGTATTTCAGATCCACAATTCATCCTTATATGACACTCTTGATGTTAGCTGTCTAATCCAATTTTACGGTTTTCGATCTACTATATTATACAAGTTACAATATAACATTACAAAAAGAACAGCATGAAATCACTTGCAAATCAACTGATTAGGGAAACTGCTAGAATATGAATATGTATATGTATAAATACTTTGTAAAATATTTGCTCTTAGCCAGATAAAATGGATCATTGGTATATCATCACTTTTATAATACCCACTTCATGAAAACGTAGAGGAAGATGGTGACTGTTGAGAAAAACGATGAAAGACTACAACCTATATAACTAACATAGGACAGGATTTTCCACTGCTGAGGATTAATTTGCAACACGTTCATGTCAACCTAATAACACACACACACACACACACACACACACACACACACACACACACACACAAATAGAGAATACAGATTTATTAGCAAAACTATAGTATAACTAGTTTACTCACTTGATTTCTGATACTAATTCAGTTCTTACCAGAAGTACAGCGAAGGGGGTCATATGATCGTATGAGCAGGTTACAGTGTTGTTGTTACTCAAGTTGGTGAAAGACCCCATGTCATCCCACTTGTACTCTAATTAGGACCAAATAAGAATCTCCGGTTAGTTGAACTTGATGCATGCATCATTACCAAATATAATTCTTATAGAGATTATCGAGCGTATAAAACTTAGAGCTTATAGAGCACTCTTTATTTCATCATAACCAACCAATCATCATTATCAACAATTTACACAGCTCACTTTGTATAAAAGTTACAATTTAACATTAAGTGTAGAGGCAGTGTAACCATTTCTGTTCTTGTCACTCTAATCTAACCCCATTTGTACAAGTTTATGAGATCAGGTTTTCATCGTCGTTGTTTCTCATGGCTATTGCACCACCAATAACAAAAAGTTAGCACTTTACAAAACCCTACATACCTGTTTCATCATAGAACTGACATGACAGTTTATGGTTTTCCTTTGAAAATAAGCATAAGAGCAGAATTAACAAACAGCTCAAATAACCCTTTCTGAGTTTTTTCCACATGTGATTATATGAATAATATGAAAGTGCATTTCAACCAGTTCTGCTCTGAAGTTGCACATGTGAATTCAAGTACACACATCATGTGAACAATAAGGATCACATGTGATAATAATCATGTGAACAAAATCACATCTGAAAATATGTAACCAAATGCATTATATGTGAACCAGTAACATGTGAAAGTAAAGGAAGCATGTACTGTAAAAATCCATCCATTCTACTATTTTCCATACCACTTATCCTACACAGAGTCGTGAGGGAACCTGGAGACTATCCCAGAGAACTCGAGGAACAAAGCAGGGGACACCCTGGACGGGGTGCCAACCCATCGCACGGCACAATCACACACATTCACACACTTCAGACAATTTGGAAATGCCAATCAGTCGACAGCCCATCTCTTTGGAATAGGGGAGGAAACCGGAGTACCCCGAGGAAATCTCCAATACACGGGGAGAAAATGCAAACTTCATGCATTCAGGAGGCAGAATTCGAACCCCCGATGCGAGGCAAACACGCCAATCACTAATCCACCGTGATCCCCGCATGTAAAAAGCACATAAAAATATGAAAATATGAACACATGCACGACACGTGAAAACATAACATGAAAATAATCGAATCGTGTAAAAATAACACGTGAAAGTAAATGAATCGTTTGCAAAATTTTCATATGTGAAAAATATAAACACTACATAAATGCGCTACATGTGAAACATATACATGTAAAGAATCTCATTATGCTCATGTGAAGTTCCAGTGCCATAAGCCTGGTCAAGATCCTAATGATAGCCAAAACTATGATATGAAAAATATATACAATCACTTACGGGTATCATCTCGCTCCTGTTCACTGTAAAGTCGATGACAAGTTTAGGGGACAAATTCTTAAGCGCATGTCCGAAAGTTTCAATGCGTAAGACTCTGGCCTCAAACATAGGGTACAAGTCATTCTGTGAATATATGGAAAAAGAGGATACAGATTATATATGTATACAGTATCTCACAAAAGTGAGTACACCCCTTACATTTTTGTAAATATTTGATTATATCTTTTCATGTGACAACACTGAAGAAATGACACTTTGCTACAATGTAAAGTAGTGAGTGTACAGCTTGTGTAACAGTGTAAATTTGCTGTCCCCTCAAAATAACTCAACACACAGCCATTAATGTCTAAACCGCTGGCAACAAAAGTGAGTACACCCCTAAGTGAAAATGTCCAAATTGGGCCCAAAGTGTCAATATTTTGTGTGGCCACCATTATTTTCCAGCACTGCCTTAACCCTCTTGGGCATGGAGTTCACCAGAGCTTCACAGGTTGCCCCTGGAGTCCTCTTCCACTCCTCCATGACGACATCACAGAGCTGGTGGATGTTAGAGACCTTGTGCTCCTCCACCTTCCATTTGAGGATGCCCCACAGATGTTCAATTGGGTTTAGGTCTGGAGACATGCTTGGCCAGTCCATCACCTTCACCCTCAGCTTCTCTAGCAAGGCAGTGGTCGTCTTGGAGGTGTGTTTGGGGTCGTTATCATGCTGGAATTCTGCCCTGCGGCCCAGTCTCTGAAGGGAGGGGATCATGCTCTGGTTGCCGCCACACACGCTTGACACCATCTGAACCAAATAAGTTTATCTTGGTCTCATCAGACCACAGGACATGTTTCCAGTAATCCATGTCCTTAGTCTGCTTGTCTTCAGCAAACTGTTTGCAGGCTTTCTTGTGCATCATCATTAGAAGAGGCTTCCTTCTGGGACGACAGCCATGCAGACCAATTGGATGCAGTGTGCGGCGTATGGTCTGAGCACTGACAGGCTGACCCCCCATCCCTTCAACCTCTGCAGCAATGCTAGCAGCACTCATACGTCTATTTCCCAAAGACAACCTCTGCGTATGACGCTGAGCACGTGCACTCAACTTCTTTGGTCGACAATGGCGAGGCCTGTTCTGAGTGGAACCTGTCCTGTTAAACCGCTGTATGGTCTTGGCCACCATGCTGCAGCTCAGTGTCAGGGTCTTGGCAATCTTCTTATAGCCTAGGCCATCTTTATGTAGAGCAACAATTCTTTTTTTCAGATCCTCAGAGAGTTCTTTGCCATGAGGTGCCATGTTGAACTTCCAGTGACCAGTATGAGGGAGTGTGAGAGCGATGACACCAAATTTAACACAACTGCTCCGCATTCACACCTGAGACCTTGTAACACTAACAAGTCACATGACACCGGGGAGGGAAAATGGCTAATTGGGCCCAATTTGGGGTGTACTCACTTTTGTTGCCAGCGGTTTAGACATTAATGGCTGTGTGTTGAGTTATTTTGAGGGGACAGCAAATTTACACTGTTATACAAGCTGTACACTCGCTACTTTACATTGTAGCAAAGTGTCATTTCTTCAGTGTTGTCACATGAAAAGATATAATCAAATATTTTTT
This sequence comes from Ictalurus furcatus, assembly GCF_023375685.1. Lineage (NCBI taxonomy): Eukaryota > Metazoa > Chordata > Actinopteri > Siluriformes > Ictaluridae > Ictalurus > Ictalurus furcatus. The sequence continues at coordinate 25,369,833 of NC_071264.1, forward strand.
ATATATATATATATATATATATATATATATATATATATATATATATATATATATATATATATATTTCACACACTTCATTTAAAGAGATTGTGAAGGTTTACTTAAGACTTACCATAAACTGTTCGGCAGAGTTATATGTCACTACAGCAACTTTGCGCTGTTCCTTTGGGACATTCAGAAAAGGTTCAACAGGGACAAAAACATCCACAGGAAGATCATCATCAGCCACCTATCAGACAGTAAAGACAGATATTATTTCCATCAAATTCGCATAAACACTTGGTAAAGAAAGGTCTTCATTATCATGAGATATTTTCATTACTAATCATTCCCAGTTCTGAGTGGTCAGAAGGTTTAGAATTCATTTTCTATAACAGCAGCTCTGACAATACTGCTGGCTGTATTTCAGATCACAGGTTCATATTAATGCACTCGTTCTAATATGTTCGTCTTTCTATCGTAACAGCTAAATCAGAGGCAGACAAGCTACATTGTCTAAACCTGCTATTAAACAGACTTGGATTTGACAAAAGGAAAACATATTAATCATTGATATGGTGAAGCTTTCTGTAAGGAGACATTCACAACCCTAATATATAACTATAAACAGTTCAATTGCATGGCATGGTGATATTTAATATATAAAAAATACAAATTGTTGTGGTATAAGAAGAATAAAGTACTATCCTATAGCAACACACCTTCAAATGTTTTATTCCTAACTTATTAATACATGTGAAGTGAGTGTTACCTTTGGAGCAGAGATCTGTGCAAGCCCGTCACCTGTGGTGTTCATCATATCCATCTTAACTACAGTCATGTTAAATTCCTCTAGGACATAATTTTTCTTCGTTCCATTAAATGGTAAGTTGATGAGGGAGTGGATGTAAATTTTCTCTGCACTGTGTTGCACAGACATTAACATATTTTTCAGTCTATAAGTTTATGGACACATACTGACCAGAGCAGAGTATTCAAATGTTACAGAGTGCTCACCTGATGTATGTATGTTTTAAATTTCTATCAGAAGTAAACAATTCATTACACATCTTTTTGATTTGTGTTAGTCTTGTTAAGTCTTTCAAGTCAGCAGAGCTGACTGATTGGATTATCAATGCACTGATTTCACCCAATACACACTTTGTGACATTACATGTGATGTTTTGCCCACCTAAAGATGATGATAATAACAATAAAAAAAAAAACAACAACACAGAAAACACAATGAATCTTATTAACAATTATTATGTAATTGAACTGTTTCATCAAAAGTAAGAAATTGCAAACTTATTCAGGAAATTGGAATTGTGACTTACCCGTGTTGAAGACCAGCTGTGTCTTGTTTTGACCTGTGATTGTATCATTTTGTACCAGGTCCATTATGATGTTCGCACTCGTTATGTTTGTGGTGAGATTGAAATAAGTGCACTCTACATAACACTGGGAGTCTCCCCAGTTGCAGAGTAATTTAGTAAGGTTCTCTGAAATTTCCAATTCTGTGCTCTTGTACAAAGAAATCTTTGTCCACCTAGCTGCATAAAGAGAAGAAATACAGAAACCAGTAAGCGATTGTTCACTTGTTATAACTGTAGGATGAAACAAACAAACAAATATATATGGTGAGTGCTGAGAAAAAAATAAGAAAGGACTACAACCTTTGTAACCCATACAGGATTGGTTTTCCTGCTGCTTTTGATCAGTTTGTGCCACGTAAACATGAGAGAGAGAGAGAAGAAAAGAGAAAGGGAGAGAGAAGAAAAGAGAGAGAGAAATCCACAGACACAAACAGACAAACACGCAGACAGAGAATACAGATTTATTAGCAAAACTACAGTATAACCAGCTTACGCACTTGATTTCTGATACTAATTCAGTTCTTACCAGAAGTACAGCGAAGGGGGTCATATGATCGTATGAGCAGGTTACAGTGTTGCTGCTGTTAAAGTGACTCAGGTTGGTGAAAGACCCCATGTCATCCCAATTGTGCTCTATTCGGGACCAAATAAGAATCTCTGGTTAGGTTTAACATAATATCTGCAAACATTGTGTTTCTGTGATGTTCCTGAGCTGCTGTGAGTCACCCTGACAATCCTGTACTATTAATTCAGATTGCTTTCTACTTCACTTGTAAATGTGGAAAAGAAAATTGAAGGCACTTTGTCTTGACTGAGGAACACCAATAACAAATAACAAATAACACTTTACAGCACTTGACAAAATCCTACATACCTGATTCATCATAGAACTGGCATGAAAGTTTATGGTTTCCCTATGAAAATAACCACAAGGACACAATAAAAAAAAATAATAAAAGAACCCTTTCAGAGTTTTTCACGTGAATGTGATTACGTGAATAACATGTGAAAGTGCATTTCAACCTGTTATGCTCTGAATTTGCAGGATCCTAAGAATGACAAAACTGTGAACTGAAAAATATATACAGACTAACACTTACGGGTATTATTTCACTGCTGTTCACTGGAAATTTGATAACAAGTCGATTGGACAAGTTCTTGATCTCATGCCCGACAGTTTCAACACGAATGACTTTGGACATCAGCACAATGTTCAGGTCATTCTGTAAAAAAAATGTGCAGAAAAGAAACTTGTATTGACTTATATTTGGGGGAAAAATATTAACTCGAGCATTCAACAGAAATACTCATTATTTAAAGAAATTATGAAGGTTTACGTAAGACTTACTGTAAACTGTTGAGCAGAGCGATATGTCACTACACCAACTTTGCGCTGCTCCACTGAGACATTCAGAAAAGGTTCAGTAGGGATGAATACCTCTATGGGCAGATCATCATCAGACACCTATCAGACAGTAAAGAGATATTATTCACATAAGATGCCATACGTTTAAATACTTTGAAATGAAAGATCTTCATTATCTTAGTTGGTTTAATTGTCAGATATATCTATGCTAACATTCCTAGCCTGTTAATCATTATATCATAGCACAATTGGATTCTCAAATCTGATCATTTTCTATAACAGCAGCTTTGACAGTATTAACAACTGCAAATCGCACATTTATATCAAAACACCCGCCCTAATACGTTATAGTTTCCATAGAAACTCATTCACATGTATGGCAGATGCTCCACATAATCTAATGCTACTAATAAACATGGTGTTAAGTTACAAACAAAGTGTATAATTGTTGCTATGGTGAAGATTTCTGTAAGTAGGTATTTATTTAACATTTACTGAAGCAGCCTCCAGTGTCAGAGCTTTTTGACAGTTAATAAGTTTTCTGTCTTCTGGACAGAGAACTTTGAAGTTCCAAGTTTCTTAGTAACATCACCAGCTGTGTTTGTTGTTGTTGTTGTTGTTGTTGTTGTTGTTGGTCTTATTAATTTAAGGAGACAGAATAAATAATGGCTGCTGATGGAAATACTATTTAAAGCTGTTATAATGTAAATGATAACAGGAAATAACTTGTGTCTTAGACATTACATAACATTAAATTGAACCATAAATGAATGAAAGAATAATATTTTCCTATAACTGCATACTCTGTTGTGTTTAATTTCTTATTTATTTTAGAATCAGCTATAGCTGAGTGTTACCTTTGGAGCAGAGATCTTTACACGCCCGTGATCCGTGGTGTTCATCTTATCCATCTTAACTACAGTCATATTAAAGTCCTCGTGCTCATAGGTTTTGTTTGGCCCGTCAAACTCTAAGCTGATGTGCTGATCGATGTACTCTTTCTCTGCCCTGTGTTGCACAGACATCAACATTCTTTCAGTTTAAATTTATGGATAAATACTGATCTGAGCAGTGTATCTGAATTTGACCGTTTTCTTACCTGATGTATGTATCTGAAGCAAATGATTTATTACACATATGTTGTACTTGTTTTAGTCTTATTAAGTGCATGTTGGTGATGAATGCATTCATTTCATCTGATTCACACTTTGTGACATTACATGTGGTATTTGTATCACCTAAATTTAATTTTTAAACAAAAAAAACAAAACAACCCAGCAACACAGAAAACACAGTGAATCTTATTAACAATTATTATATAATTGAACTCTTTCATCAAAAGTATGAAATTGCAAACTTATTCAGGAAATTGGAATTGTGACTTACCCGTGTTGAAGACCAGCTGTGTGCTGTTTTGACCTGTGATTGTATCATTTTGTACCAGGTCCATTATGATGTTCGCACCCATTATGTTTGTGGTGAGATTGAAATAAGTGCACTCTACATAACACTGGGAGTCTCCCCAGTTGCAGAATGATGTATTACGGCTCTCTGTAAATATCAGTTCTGTGCTGTTGTAGAAAAAATAGTTCTCTGTCCTATTAGCTGCATAAAGAGAGGAAATAAATAAATAAATAAACCACAGTTCAGTGGTTAACACTGTAGGATAAAGATAGAAAGAAAACAAACAAATAAATAAATATGGTGCATGCTGAGAAGAATAACAAAAGACTACAACCTGGGTAACTAATACAGGGCAGATTTTTCTGCTGCTGCTGATCAGGTTGTGCCACGTAAACCTGAGAGAGACAGATAAAGAGAGATAGATAGAGAGAGAGAAAGAGAGAGAGAGAGAGAGAGAGAGAGAGAGAGAGAGAGAGAGAGCACAAGAGAGAGCGAGAGAGATCCAGAGACAAACACAAACAGACAGAGAATACAGATTTATTAGCAAAACTACAGTATAACTAGTTTACTCAGTTGATTGCTGATACTAATTCAGTTCTTACCAGAAGTACAGCGAAGGGGGTCATATGATCGTATGAGCAGGTTACAGTGTTGCTGCTGTTAAAGTGACTCAGGTTGGTGAAAGACCCCATGTCATCCCACTTGTGCTCTATTCGGGACCAAATAAGAATCTCTGGTTAGGTTTAACATAATATCTACAAACATTGTGTTTCTGTGATGTTCCTGAGCTGCTGGGAGTCACCCTGACAATCCTGTACTATTAATTCAGATTGCTTTCTACTTCACTTGTAAATGTGGAAAAGAAAATTGACGGCACTCTGTCTTGACTGAGGAACACCAATAACAAATAACACTTTACAGCACTTGACAAAATCCTACATACCTGATTCATCATAGAACTGGCATGAAAGTTTATGGTTTCCCTATGAAAATAACCACAAGGACATAATAAAAAAAATGATAAAAGAACCCTTTCAGAGTTTTTCACGTGAATGTGATTACGTGAATAACATGTGAAAGTGCATTTCAACCTGTTATGCTCTGAATTTGCAGGATCCTAAGAATGACAAAACTATGATCTGAAAAATATATACAGACTAACACTTACGGGTATTATTTCACTGCTGTTCACTGGAAAATTGATAACAAGTCGATTGGACAAGTTCTTGATCTCATGCCCGACAGTTTCAACACGAATGACTTTGGACATCAGCACAATGTTCAGGTCATTCTGTAAAAAAAATGTGCAGAAAAGAAACTTGTATTGACTTATATTTCGGGGAAAATATTAACTCGAGCATTCAACAGAAATACTCATTATTTAAAGAAATTATGAAGGTTTACGTAAGACTTACTGTAAACTGTTGAGCAGAGCGATATGTCACTACACCAACTTTGCGCTGTTCCATTGAGACATTCAGAAAAGGTTCAGTAGGGATGAATACCTCTATGGGCGGATCATCATCAGACACCTATCAGACAGTAAAGAGATATTATTCAGATAAGATGCCATACGTTTAAATACTTTGAAATGAAAGATCTTCATTATCTTAGTTGGTTTAATTGTCAGATATATCTATGCTAACATTCCTAGCCTGTTAATCATTATATCATAGCACAATTGGATTCTCAAATCTGATCATTTTCTATAACAGCAGCTTTGACAGTATTAACAACTGCAAATCGCACATTTATATCAAAACACCCGCCCTAATACGTTATAGTTTCCATAGAAACTCATTCACATGTATGGCAGATGCTCCACATAATCTAATGCTACTAATAAACATGGTGTTAAGTTACAAACAAAGTGTATAATTGTTGCTATGGTGAAGATTTCTGTAAGTAGGTATTTATTTAACATTTACTGAAGCAGCCTCCAGTGTCAGAGCTTTTTGACAGTTAATAAGTTTTCTGTCTTCTGGACAGAGAACTTTGAAGTTCCAAGTTTCTTAGTAACATCACCAGCTGTGTTTGTTGTTGTTGTTGTTGTTGTTGTTGGTCTTATTAATTTAAGGAGACAGAATAAATAATGGCTGCTGATGGAAATACTATTTAAAGCTGTTATAATGTAAATGATAACAGGAAATAACTTGTGTCTTAGACATTACATAACATTAAATTGAACCATAAATGAATGAAAGAATAATATTTTCCTATAACTGCATACTCTGTTGTGTTTAATTTCTTATTTATTTTAGAATCAGCTATAGCTGAGTGTTACCTTTGGAGCAGAGATCTTTACACGCCCGTGATCCGTGGTGTTCATCTTATCCATCTTAACTACAGTCATATTAAAGTCCTCGTGCTCATAGGTTTTGTTTGGCCCGTCAAACTCTAAGCTGATGTGCTGATCGATGTACTCTTTCTCTGCCCTGTGTTGCACAGACATCAACATTCTTTCAGTTTAAATTTATGGATAAATACTGATCTGAGCAGTGTATCTGAATTTGACCGTTTTCTTACCTGATGTATGTATCTGAAGCAAATGATTTATTACACATATGTTGTACTTGTTTTAGTCTTATTAAGTGCATGTTGGTGATGAATGCATTCATTTCATCTGATTCACACTTTGTGACATTACATGTGGTATTTGTATCACCTAAATTTAATTTTTAAACAAAAAAAACAAAACAACCCAACAACACAGAAAACACAGTGAATCTTATTAACAATTATTATATAATTGAACTCTTTCATCAAAAGTATGAAATTGCAAACTTATTCAGGAAATTGGAATTGTGACTTACCCGTGTTGAAGACCAGCTGTGTGTTGTTTTGACCTGTGATTGTATCATTTTGTACCAGGTCCATTATGATGTTCGCACCCGTTATGTTTGTGGTGAGATTGAAATAAGTGCACTCTACATAACACTGGGAGTCTCCCCAGTTGCAGAGTAATTTAGTAAGGTTCTCTGAAATTTCCAATTCTGTGCTCTTGTAGAAAGAAATCTTTGTCCACCTAGCTGCATAAAGAGAAGAAATACAGAAACCAGTAAGCGATTGTTCACTTGTTATAACTGTAGGATGAAATAAACAAACAAATATATATGGTGAGTGCTGAGAAAAAAATAAGAAAGGACTACAACCTTTGTAACCCATACAGGATTGGTTTTCCTGCTGCTTTTGATCAGTTTGTGCCACGTAAACATGAGAGAGAGAGAGAGAAGAAAAGAGAAAGGGAGAGAGAAGAAAAGAGAGAGAGAAATCCACAGACACAAACAGACAAACACGCAGACAGAGAATACAGATTTATTAGCAAAACTACAGTATAACTAGTTTACGCACTTGATTTCTGATACTAATTCAGTTCTTACCAGAAGTACAGCGAAGGGGGTCATATGATCGTATGAGCAGGTTACAGTGTTGCTGCTGTTAAAGTGACTCAGGTTGGTGAAAGACCCCATGTCATCCCACTTGTGATCTATTCGGGACCAAATAAGAATCTCTGGTTAGGTTTAACATAATATCTGCAAACATTGTGTTTCTGTGATGTTCCTGAGCTGCTGTGAGTCACCCTGACAATCCTGTACTATTAATTCAGATTGCTTTCTACTTCACTTGTAAATGTGGAAAAGAAAATTGAAGGCACTCTGTCTTGACTGAGGAACACCAATAACAAATAACAAATAACACTTTACAGCACTTGACAAAATCCTACATACCTGATTCATCATAGAACTGGCATGAAAGTTTATGGTTTCCCTATGAAAATAACCACAAGGACATAATAAAAAAATATTATAAAAGAACCCTTTCAGAGTTTTTCACGTGAATGTGATTACGTGAATAACATGTGAAAGTGCATTTCAACCTGTTATGCTCTGAATTTGCAGGATCCTATGAATGACAAAACTGTGATCTGAAAAATATATACAGACTAACACTTACGAGTATTATTTCACTGCTGTTCACTGGAAAATTGATAACAAGTCGATTGGACAAGTTCTTGATCTCATGCCCGACAGTTTCAACACGAATGACTTTGGACATCAGCACAATGTTCAGGTCATTCTGTAAAAAAAATGTGCAGAAAAGAAACTTGTATTGACTTATATTTGGGAGAAAAATATTAACTCGAGCATTCAACAGAAATACTCATTATTTAAAGAAATTATGAAGGTTTACGTAAGACTTACTGTAAACTGTTGAGCAGAGCGATATGTCACTACACCAACTTTGCGCTGCTCCACTGAGACATTCAGAAAAGGTTCAGTAGGGATGAATACCTCTATGGGCAGATCATCATCAGACACCTATCAGACAGTAAAGAGATGTTATTCACATAAGATGCCATACGTTTAAATACTTTGAAATGAAAGATCTTCATTATCTTAGTTGGTTTAATTGTCAGATATTTTTATGCTAACATTCCTAGCCTGTTAATCATTATATCATAGCACAATTGGATTCTCGAATCTGATCATTTTCTATAACAGCAGCTTTGACAGTATTAACAACTGCAAATCGCACATTTATATCAAAACACCCGCCCTAATACGTTATAGTTTCCATAGAAACTCATTCACATGTATGGCAGATGCTCCACATAATCTAATGCTACTAATAAACATGGTGTTAAGTTACAAACAAAGTGTATAATTGTTGCTATGGTGAAGATTTCTGTAAGTAGGTATTTATTTAACATTTACTGAAGCAGCCTCCAGTGTCAGAGCTTTTTGACAGTTAATAAGTTTTCTGTCTTCTGGACAGAGAACTTTGAAGTTCCAAGTTTCTTAGTAACATCACCAGCTGTGTTTGTTGTTGTTGTTGTTGGTCTTATTAATTTAAGGAGACAGAATAAATAATGGCTGCTGATGGAAATACTATTTAAAGCTGTTATAATGTAAATGATAACAGGAAATAACTTGTGTCTTAGACATTACATAACATTAAATTGAACCATAAATGAATGAAAGAATAATATTTTCCTATAACTGCATACTCTGTTGTGTTTAATTTCTTATTTATTTTAGAATCAGCTATAGCTGAGTGTTACCTTTGGAGCAGAGATCTTTACACGCCCGTGATCCGTGGTGTTCATCTTATCCATCTTAACTACCGTCATATTAAAGTCCTCGTGCTCATAGGTTTTGTTTGGCCCGTCAAACTCTAAGCTGATGTGCTGATCGATGTACTCTTTCTCTGCCCTGTGTTGCACAGACATCAACATTCTTTCAGTTTAAATTTATGGATAAATACTGATCTGAGCAGTGTATCTGAATTTGACCGTTTTCTTACCTGATGTATGTATCTGAAGCAAATGATTTATTACACATATGTTGTACTTGTTTTAGTCTTATTAAGTCCATGTTGGTGATGAATGCATTCATTTCATCTGATTCACACTTTGTGACATTACATGTGGTATTTGTATCACCTAAATTTAATTTTTAAACAAAAAAAACAAAACAACCCAGCAACACAGAAAACACAGTGAATCTTATTAACAATTATTATATAATTGAACTGTTTCATCAAAAGTATGAAATTGCAAACTTATTCAGGAAATTGGAATTGTGACTTACCCTTGTTGAAGACCAGCTGTGTGTTGTTTTGACCTGTGATTGTATCATTTTGTACCAGGTCCATTATGATGTTCGCACCCATTATGTTTGTGGTGAGATTGAAATAAGTGCACTCTACATAACACTGGGAGTCTCCCCAGTTGCAGAATGATGTATTAAGGCTCTCTGTAAATATCAGTTCTGTGCTGTTGTAGAAAAAATAGTTCTCTGTCCTATTAGCTGCATAAAGAGAAGAAATAAATAAATAAATAAACCACAGTTCAGTGGTTAACACTGTAGGATAAAGATAGAAAGAAAACAAACAAATAAATAAATATGGTGCATGCTGAGAAGAATAACAAAAGACTACAACCTGGGTAACTAATACAGGGCAGATTTTTCTGCTGCTGCTGATCAGGTTGTGCCACGTAAACCTGAGAGAGACAGATAAAGAGAGATAGATAGAGAGAGAGAAAGAGAGAGAGAGAGAGAGAGAGAGAGAGAGAGAGAGAGAGAGAGAGCACAAGAGAGAGCGAGAGAGATCCAGAGACAAACACAAACAGACAGAGAATACAGATTTATTAGCAAAACTACAGTATAACTAGTTTACTCAGTTGATTGCTGATACTAATTCAGTTCTTACCAGAAGTACAGCGAAGGGGGTCATATGATCGTATGAGCAGGTTACAGTGTTGCTGCTGTTAAAGTGACTCAGGTTGGTGAAAGACCCCATGTCATCCCACTTGTGCTCTATTCGGGACCAAATAAGAATCTCTGGTTAGGTTTAACATAATATCTACAAACATTGTGTTTCTGTGATGTTCCTGAGCTGCTGGGAGTCACCCTGACAATCCTGTACTATTAATTCAGATTGCTTTCTACTTCACTTGTAAATGTGGAAAAGAAAATTGAAGGCACTTTGTCTTGACTGAGGAACACCAATAACAAATAACACTTTACAGCACTTGACAAAATCCTACATACCTGATTCATCATAGAACTGGCATGAAAGTTTATGGTTTCCCTATGAAAATAACCACAAGGACATAATAAAAAAAATGATAAAAGAACCCTTTCAGAGCTTTTCACGTGAATGTGATTATGTGAATAACATGTGAAAGTGCATTTCAACCTGTTATGCTCTGAATTTGCAGGATCCTAAGAATGACAAAACTATGATCTGAAAAATATATACAGACTAACACTTACGGGTATTATTTCACTGCTGTTCACTGGAAAATTGATAACAAGTCGATTGGACAAGTTCTTGATCTCATGCCCGACAGTTTCAACACGAATGACTTTGGACATCAGCACAATGTTCAGGTCATTCTGTAAAAAAAATGTGCAGAAAAGAAACTTGTATTGACTTATATTTCGGGGGAAAATATTAACTCGAGCATTCAACAGAAATACTCATTATTTAAAGAAATTATGAAGGTTTACGTAAGACTTACTGTAAACTGTTGAGCAGAGCGATATGTCACTACACCAACTTTGCGCTGTTCCATTGAGACATTCAGAAAAGGTTCAGTAGGGATGAATACCTCTATGGGCGGATCATCATCAGACACCTATCAGACAGTAAAGAGATATTATTCAGATAAGATGCCATACGTTTAAATACTTTGAAATGAAAGATCATTATCTTAGTTGGTTTAATTGTCAGATATATCTATGCTAACATTCCTAGCCTGTTAATCATTATATCACAGCACAATTGGATTCTCGAATCTGATCATTTTCTATAACAGCAGCTTTGACAGTATTAACAACTGCAAATCGCACATTTATATCAAAACACCCGCCCTAATACGTTATAGTTTCCATAGAAACTCATTCACATGTATGGCAGATGCTCCACATAATCTAATGCTACTAATAAACATGGTGTTAAGTTACAAACAAAGTGTATAATTGTTGCTATGGTGAAGATTTCTGTAAGTAGGTATTTATTTAACATTTACTGAAGCAGCCTCCAGTGTCAGAGCTTTTTGACAGTTAATAAGTTTTCTGTCTTCTGGACAGAGAACTTTGAAGTTCCAAGTTTCTTAGTAACATCACCAGCTGTGTTTGTTGTTGTTGTTGTTGGTCTTATTAATTTAAGAAGACAGAATAAATAATGGCTGCTGATGGAAATACTATTTAAAGCTGTTATAATGTAAATGATAACAGGAAATAACTTGTGTCTTAGACATTACATAACATTAAATTGAACCATAAATGAATGAAAGAATAATATTTTCCTATAACTGCATACTCTGTTGTGTTTAATTTCTTATTTATTTTAGAATCAGCTATAGCTGAGTGTTACCTTTGGAGCAGAGATCTTTACACGCCCGTGATCCGTGGTGTTCATCTTATCCATCTTAACTACAGTCATATTAAAGTCCTCGTGCTCATAGGTTTTGTTTGGCCCGTCAAACTCTAAGCTGATGTGCTGATCGATGTACTCTTTCTCTGCCCTGTGTTGCACAGACATCAACATTCTTTCAGTTTAAATTTATGGATAAATACTGATCTGAGCAGTGTATCTGAATTTGACCGTTTTCTTACCTGATGTATGTATCTGAAGCAAATGATTTATTACACATATGTTGTACTTGTTTTAGTCTTATTAAGTCCATGTTGGTGATGAATGCATTCATTTCATCTGATTCACACTTTGTGACATTACACATGGTATTTTTATCACCTAAATTTTATTTTAAAAAAAACCAAAAAAAAACAACAACAACACAGAAAACACAGTGAATCTTATTAACAATTATTATATAATTGAACTGTTTCATCAAAAGTAAGAAATTGCAAACTTACTCAGGAAATTGGAATTGTGACTTACCCGTGTTGAAGACCAGCTGTGTGCTGTTTTGACCTGTGATTGTATCATTTTGTACCAGGTCCATTATGATGTTCGCACCCGTTATGTTTGTGGTGAGATTGAAATAAGTGCACTCTACATAACACTGGGAGTCTCCCCAGTTGCAGAATGATGTATTAAGGCTCTCTGTAAATACCAGTTCTGTGCTGTTGTAGAAAAAATAGTTCTCTGTCCGATTAGCTGCATAAAGAGAAGAAATAAAGAAACAAATAAACCACAGTTGAGGGGTTAACACTGTAGTATAAGGATAGAAAGAAAACAAACAAATAAATGAATTTGGTGCATGCTGAGAAGAACAACAAAAGTTTACAACCTAAGTAACTAATACAGGATTGCTTTTTCTGCTCCAGATTTTCAATTTGTGACATGTTACCCTGAGAAAGAGAGAGAGAGAGAGAGAGAGAGAGAAACGTAGACAGAGAATACATATTTATTAGCAAAACTAAAGCATAACTAGTTTACTCACTTGATTTCTGATACTAATTCAGTGCTTACCAGAAGTACAGAGTAAGGGGTCATATGATCATGTGAACCGTTTACAGTGTTGCTGCTGTTCTCCAGGTTGGTGAAAGACCCCATGTCATTCCAGTCATCCTCTAATTGGAACAAAATAAGAATCTGTACTTAGTTTTTCATGAACAGGTGCCAACAGGTAGGATCTTGTGTGTACACATAAGAACAAGATGGTCATAGACAAATAATGTTGTACACTGAAGCATTTTTCATGAGATGAAAGTCAGTTGGGTTTTTGTGATGTTCCTGAGCAGCTGTGGGTCACCCTGACAATCCTGTAATATTAATTCACAGTCACCACTGTGTCAGGATGCCTTTATTGCTTTCTACTTCACTTGTAAATGGAAACACCAAAGCAACCACCAGGGGCCACATAACAACCACCTAACAACACCCTAGCAACCAGTTGGAATACCATAACAACCAGATAGCAATATCCAATCAAGCCCATGGATTATCATAGCAACACACAAGAAACACCCTAGCAAGCACGTGGTTTTCATGGGACCCACCTCGCAACACCCTAGAAACCTAATGCAATATCATAGCAACCACCTAACAACACCCTAGCAACCACCTGGAATATCATAGCAGCCATCTAACATGTTAACAACCCACTGGAATACCATAGCAACCACCATGAAACAGCCTAGCAACCAACCTGTTTAGCATAGCAACCACCTAGCAACACCCTAGAAACTAAGTGTAATATGATATCACCAGGCAACATCCTACCAACTAACTGAAATATTATAGTAACCTCCTAGCAACACCATAGCAACCAGTCAGGATAGTATGGCAACCACCTTGGAACACCCCAGCAACCAACTGGGATAGCATAGCAAGCACCTAGTAACACCCCAATAATCCAACAGGCTTACCATAGCAGTAACCTAGTAACATCCTAACAATCAATTTGCAAATAGTAGCAACCACCTAGCAACACCCTAGCAACCAACTTGAATATGACAGCAACCACCTAGCAACCAACTGGGATAGCATAGGAACCACCTAGGAACAACCTAGCAACCAGCTTAATTAGCATAGCAGTGAGCTAGCAACACTCTAGCAACCAATCTGAAAATGGTAGCATCCACCTAGCAACACCGTGGCTACCAACTTGAAAATGATATCAACCACTTAGCAATGCCCTAGCAACCCTATGCACTATAATAGCAACCACCTAACAACACCCTAGCAGTAAGCTGGGATAGGATAGCAACCACTTAACAACATCCTAGCAAACAACTGTAATATGATAGCAACCACCTAGCAACATCCTAGCAACTCCATCTAATGTCATAGCACCCGCTTAGCAATACCCTAACAATCAGCTGGCATACCATAGCAACCACCTAGCAACATCCTATCAACCAACTGCAATATGATAGCAACACTCTAGCAACCAACTGGAATATCATAGCAACCACCTAGCAACACCCTGGCAACCACATAGGCTACTATAGCAACTACATAAACTGCCTATCAACCACATGGAATACCTTAGTAACCACCTAGCCACAACCACCTACAATACCATAGCAACTACCAAACAACACACTAGCAAACAGCTGGAATATCAGGTGACCCACCTTGCAACCACCAAGCAACCACCTTGAATATCATAGCAACCATCTATCAAGATGCTAACAACCCACAGGAATACCTTAGCAACCACCTAGCAACAGCCTGTAATATCATACCAACCAAATGCAACATCCTGGCAACCGACTTAGTTAACATAAAAACCACCTGGAAACACTCTAACAATCAGCTGGGATAGCATAGCAACCACCTAGCACCATCCTAGCCACTGACTCAAATATGATAGAAACCACCTAGCAACACCCTAGCAACAAATTGGAATACCATAGCAACCACCTAGCAACCACCTGGAATGTCATAGCAACCATCTTAGCAACATACTAGCAACCCACTGGAACACCATAGCTACCACCTTGCAACCAAATCAAATAGCATAGCAACCACCTAGCAACACCCTAGCAACCAACTGGAATACCATAGCAACTACCTAACAACAGCCCAAAACCACGTGGAATACCATAGCAACCACCAACAACACTCTGGCATCCACCTAGAATACCATAGCAACTACCTAGCAAAACCCTAGCAAACACCAGGAATAGCATGGGAACCACCTAGTTACAACCTAGCAACCACCTGGGATATTACAGCAACCAAATAGCAACTCCCTAGCAACCAGATGGCATCTCATTTGTAAGTCGCTTTGTAACAGCCTAGCAACCACTTAGAATACCATAACAACTACCTAGCAACAGTTTAGCAACCACATAGCATTAAATGTCCTTTAACCAACATATTTTAACCTTTAAATGTTTTACCCTTTAGACATGTTTTAACATTTTAACACTTTAACACTTAAACATGTTTATTGTTTGTTGAACATTTTTAGCATTTTAACCTTTAAACATAGTGTTTACAATTTGAACCTTCTTAACCTTTTATCATTTACATACTTAACTGTTAATTTTTTCTAACATTATATAATCAATGACACGTGTTTATCCATGAACTTTAACCTTCTAGTTTAGTAACTATTATCAGTTATTCACTATCCAAAGGGAAACTAGTAGGACAAGTTAGATAGGCTGGTGAAGAGTATGGGGAAATCAAGTATAGCCTGATTGAAGCGTACAGTTTTTTAAAAATAGCATTTGAAGGTGTATGTTTTTAATTTGGCATTTAATTGAAAGTATTTGTAATTTCATTCTACTTTTATTTATCATTTATTTAATCATTTTAAAACTCATTAAATTTCTTTATTTTTCTTTATTTTATTCTATTTTCAACACACACAACTTATATCCTTATGTTTGTATTTACATTTTTTTTTACTTCACCTTTCATATTATAAATAAACATTTAAAGCTCACAAATTCATAACAAAATAAAAGTTTACAACTTTACAATTTAAGATGAAAGTTAGAGGAAACGTAACAATTTGGACCTAAACATTGAAAACTTTGCAGCAGTTGAAAAAAATCCCACATACCCGTTTCATCACAGAACTGGCATGAAAGGGTATCGTTTCCCTATGAAAATCACAGAATTAAAAAAAAAAAAATTATAAAATAATCCTTTCAGAGTTTTTCACACATGTGATTATGTGAATAATATGTGAAACTGCATTTCAACCTGTTTTGCCCTGAATGTGAGTTCAAGTAAACAATCTCACATCGCATGAACAATAAGGATCACATGTAACAATAAATAAATCATGTGGGAATATAACATCTAAAAATATGAAACCAAATGAAGTACATGTAAATAATAACGTGTGAAAATAAAATAATCATGTATTTTTAAAAAGACATCATGTGAAAATAAAAACATGCCCTACATGTAAAAATGTGAAAATAATTCACGTTTAAAAATGAATGAAGCATTTCTAAAATCACAGTTTATCTGACTGAAGATAGTGCCGTAAACCTGGATACAATCTTACAGTTGCCAAAACTATGATCTGAAAAATATATACAGACGATCACTTACAGGTATTATTTCATGACTGTTCACTGTAAAGTTGATAACAAGTTGACTGGACAAGTTCTTCATCTCATGCCCGACAGTTTCAACGTGAATGGCTTCAGACTCCACCACTGGGTACAAGTCATTCTGTGAAAACATGCAGAAAAGAGATATCGATTTATATTTTTGAGAAAATAAAAGGTTGAAATAAGACTCACTATAAACGGTTTACACCAACTTTGAGCTGCTCCTCTGGGACATTCAAAAAATGTTCAGTAGGCATGAGTACATGTATGGGTGGATCATCATCAGACAGCTATAAGACAATAAAGACAGATATTGGTCAGATTAAATGCCATTCACATAAACTATTTGAAATAAAAGATCTTCATTATCTTGATGATTTTAACAGTCAGATATTTTTTATTACTAATATTCCTACCAGCAAATGAATTATTATAACACAGCATTTCTAGTACAGCAGATCACATGTTTATCACGTGTTTATATTAATGCGCTCATTCTAATACGTTATCACTTCTATAGGAACAACTCACAGGGACTTGTATGGAAGACACCCCACATAATCTAATCCTACTAATGAACATGGCATTATTTAACAAACAAAAATATATAATTGTTGATATGGTTTTCTGTACGTAGATATTTATTTAACATTTATAGAAGGATTTGTGACAGTCAGTAAGTTTTCCGTCATAGGAAAAGTCTTCTGTATATAGTACTATGAGTTCCTTTTCAAAGGGAACTTCGACGTTGCATTTAGCATAACAGTATGGGAAGCGCCTTGTGTAAAATCATGCCTCTACTTATAGGCCTGCCATGATCAGGTGACGTGGCAATTAAGCGCGTCGCATGATATATATGGCACCTGTGAACCACACCGCCAGCCTTATTATCTCCAGCGAGACTGCATGTCTGTTGTATGTGTGACAAAAAACGTTTCATTTCTACTCTATATTTTCTCAAAATCTCTAAACTTTTCTATCCCTTTTTTAGAAAAAAGAAAAGAAAAGAGAGGGAAATAATGAGCGAGAAAGATTTCAGAAAGTGTGTTACGCCTTGCTCCCGTTTCATCACGGGAGGAGACGGACACACTTTCTGTGTGAAGTGTTTGGGCGTAGAGCTTGCGACAGCAGCCCTCAAGGGGTCTGACTGTCAGCATTGTGAACATTTCACGATTAGGCAGCTCCGCTCTCGGCTCGCTCTCTTCTCGTCCGAAGGTAGTTGGGTTTCAGAGCCTCGCGGATCTGGGCTGGCCGCTGCCGAAAGGTCGTGGGGTTCTTGTATGGATTTGGAAGAGGAGCCGGAGACGAGCGCTGCTCTATCTCTTGCTCTGACTTCCAGGTCCGGCTCTCCGCCTGACTTTGGAGCTCGCGTCGCGACTCCTCCTTCCCCTATGGAAAGCCAAAACACCCTCGCTGACTCCGAGGAGTCAGTAGAGGGTGCCACTGCACCAAAAACCGACAGTAGCTCTCAAGCATATAAAGATCTGTTTGAGGTGATCACTAGGGCGGTTGAAAAGTTGAATATAGGCTGGCCCGGGGAAGAGGAAGTGGCTCGTAGCAGGCTGGATGAGCACTTCCTCTCCAGTGAAAATAAATATAAATCTCCCTCACACTGCAGAAAACTCCCCTTTTTTCCGGAAGTGCATGAGGAGATATCACGCTTCTGGAGAACACCATACACTAGCCGTGTTTATAACCCCGCGACGTCTGATTACTCAGCCGTCACTGGGAGTGAGCAGCACAGCTATGTAGCAATGCCAAAGGTGGGGGAGGCGCTTGCGAGCCACCTCTCTCTATCAACCGCAGGTAATTTAGGGAGGCCAACTTTACCTTCTAAGCCATGTAAGGCCACCTCTGCGTCGGTGGGTAAAGCCTGTGCAGCAGTGGGTCTTGCTTGTGGGTCACTGCATACAATGGCAGTGTTGCAGGCCTACCAAGCAGACCTGCTGAGGGAGCTCGATACTGGGGAGGAAATTGGGCCCGAGGCAGTGGCAGAGCTGCGCCACGCCACAGATTTATCTCTCCAGGCAACCAAACAAACGGCCCGTCATATTGGCCGTTCAATGGGTAGCCTGGTTGTGTCGGAAAGGCACCTATGGCTCAACCTCTCAGGGATGGGGGACAAAGATAAGGTCTCCTTGCTGAACGCCCCTGTTAAACCTTCCGGCCTGTTTGGCGGCGCGATTAATGCCATCACCGACAGGTTTCACGAGGCAAAACAGCAAACAGTGGCATTCAGCCAGTTCCTTCCCCGTCGTGTTGAGTTCGCCCGGGCCTCCATGATTGGAGCCCGGGCCAGCGCTAGTGTGAGGGAGGCGCAGAAAGCCAGGGGGACCGGGCGGCCACAGCCACAGCCTGCTAAGAGGCCTGATCTAAGAATGATCATAAAAGCAAAGCAGGCTAGGAAGGAACGGTCCTGATGGGCCACAGAGGGACGTATCAGGGGACATGAGGTTGTTAGGGCAGTTAGCCCCCAGTGCTACTGTAGGGCCTGCCCTGGCCAGGGCCATCCCACGTTTTCAGCCTTCTCTGGTCAGCAAGCTGTCACAGGGAGACGGAAATCTGATGCTTTCCCTCCAACGAAATGTGGAAAAGCTAACATCACTGAAAGACCATTTAGCAGCATGGAAACTACTGCCAAATGTGTCTCCATGAGTTCTATCTACATAGAAAATGGTTACCAGGTCCAGTTCAGAGCTCGACCCCCCCGGTTCAGAGGTGTGCTCACCACAGTTGTCAGCACAGAGCAGAGCCCAATGTTAGCACAGGAAGTAAGTTCCCTTTTTGGACAAAGGGGCCATAGAAATTGTACCCCATTCCCTAAGGGAGGGAGGGTTTTACAGCCGCTATTTCCTGGTCCGCAAAAAAGACGCGAGTATGTGGCCAATTTTAGATCTGCGTCATCTGAACCGTACTCTTTGGACATACAGGTTCAAGATGCTGATGCTCAAACTTATTGTGCCACAGATTCAGTCCGAGGACTGGTTTGTGACGATAGATCTGAAAGATGCATATTTCCACATAGGAATATCGCCCAGTCACAGGAAGTTCCTCAGGTTTGCGTTTGGAGACAACACGTACCAATTTCAGGTTCTTCCCTTAGTGCTAGCTTTATCCCCTCGCACCTTCACAAAGTGCATGGATGCTGCTCTGGCTCCCTTGCGACTCCAGGGCATCCGTGTACTGAACTACCTGGACGACTGGTTAATTCTAGCACGATCCAGGGAACAGGCGGTTCAACATCGAGATGTTGTTCTCGCCCACATGAGGAGCTTGGGGCTCAGGTTGAACCTCAAGAAAAGTATGCTTTCTCCAGTGCAGAGGACAACTTTTCTAGGTGTTATATGGGATTCTACTACGTTGAGGGCGTTTCTATCCCCAACACGTATAGAATCGATCCTATCAACTTTGAGCAAGATAAAGCTAGGTCTGGGCATCCCCTCCAGTCTCTATGAGAGACCGTTGGGCCTTATGGCAGCAGCAGCCAACGTCATACTGTTGGGCCTATTGCACATGAGACCGTTTCAGTGGTGGCTGAAAAGTCGGGGGTTTCATCCGAGGATGAAACCTCTGAGAGTAATCAGTGTCACGCGACGATGCCTACGTGCTCTGAGTATTTGGAGGTGCCCACAGTTTCTAGCCTCGGGTCACACTCTAGGGGCGTCTCCTTACCACAAGACGGTAATGACAGACGCGTCCCTCACGGGCTTAAATGGCTGCCCAGCTCACGGTCTTTGGAGTGGCCCTCATCTGGAGTGGCATATAAATCGCCTAGCGATGTGGGCCGTATTCCTAGCACTGAAATTCTTTCTTCCTCAGTTGAGAGCTCACCATGTGCTAGTTGTGTCAGACAACACAGCGGTGGTCTCATATATCAACCACCAGGGAGGGTTATGTTCACGCCCCCTGTTCAGGCAGGCGCAACTAATCCTTCTCTGGGCAGGGGGAAAGTTCTTGTCAGTGAGTGCAATGTACATTCCGGGCAGCCGGAATGTAGGGGCAGACATCCTGTCAAGGCAGGGGGTTGGAGGCTCCATCCACAAGTGGTGGAGTCCATATGGCGGAGGTTTGGACAAGCAGAAGTGGATGTGTTCGCCTCCGAGGAGACAACACACTGCCCGCTTTGGTTCGCCCTCACGCCTCCTGCATCATTGGGGCAGGACGCCATGGTGCACACGTGGCCGAGGTCACGTCTATATGCTTCCCCCCGATTGCTCTGCTCCCACAAGTTCTAGTGAGAGTTCGCCATGACCGTCTACGTTTGCTGCTAGTAGCACCTTATTGGCCAGCTCGAATATGGTTCTCGGAGATAATTTCCCTGCTTGACGGCACTCCTTGGGAGATTCCCATCCGCAGGGATCTACTGTCTCAAGCTGGAGGGCTGATTTATCACCCTCGGCCAGAACTATGGAAACTGTGGGTCTGGCTCCTGAGGGGCACCAGCTCATAGATTCTGGTCTCACAACTGAGGTTGTAGAGACCATGTTAAACGCTAGAGCTCCATCCACAAGGAAATTGTATGTGCTCAAGTGGCGGCTTTTTGTCTTGTGGTGTGAGGAACGTCAGCTAGACCCAGTGAACTGCGCAATAGCTACAGTCCTGGAGTTCTTACAAGAACGTTTCTCAGCAGGGTTGGCTCCTTCTACAATCAGGGTTTACGTGGCTGCCGTTTCGGCCAGCCACACCCCTGTTGATGGAGCCTCTGTGGGGCAACATCCTCTAGGTTCATGCGTGGTGTCAGACGGCTGAGGCCCATCTGCAGGCCGCGCATACCTTCCTGGGACCTTTCTGTGGTCTTGGAAGGTCTGTCAGGGGCCCCATTTGAGCCCTTAGAGTCAGCCTCTGAGAAGCTTCTGACTCTAAAGGTAGCTCCTCTACTGGCCCTGACATCTCTCAAGCGAGTGGGAGATCTACAGGCTCTCTCTGTTGCCCCTTCCTGCCTTGACTTTGCCCCTGGATTAGCCAAGGCCTTCCTGTATCCTAGGCCGGATTATATTCCTAAAGTGCCTACATCGGCTGCCCACCCTGTGGTGTTGCAGGCTTTCTGCCCTCCTCCGTTCCTCACACTTTATAGCTGCTATAATGTAAGTGATGTATAGTTTTCTTGGACATTCCACAACACTAAATGTAAGTATAAATGAATAAATAGTATTGCACATTTTCAGTTGTTGGTGAATTGCTGTTGTACTGTATAAGAGAAATAAAAGACTTTGTTGTGTGCTGTTATAAGCATGTGCTGCTATTAAAATAAACTTGGTGGTAATCTCTTATTTTCCTCTAACAGCACACTCCATTGTGTTTTATCCCTCATTTAGTTTAAAATCAGCAATAGCTGAGTGTTACCTTTGGAGCAGAGATCTGAATGTTAAAGTCTTCTAGGGCATAGGTTTTGGTTTCCCCATCAAATGGTAAGCTGATGGAATCCATATACATTCTCTCTGCCCTGTGTTGCACAGACATTGACATATCTTTTAGTCTAAATTTATGGACACACATTCGTATGAGAATGTATTTGAATTTTACTGTTTGCTTACCTGTTGTATATATTTGTATCGGTATTATTTGAGGCAAACAATTCAGTACACATATGTTTTATTTCCAAGTCATTAGAGTTGGGTGATGTAAATATTTCATCCCGTACACACTTTGTGACATTACATGTGGGCTTTTGCTCAGCTAAAGATAAAGAAAAAGACAAATATAATGAACCTTATTAACAGTTATCAAGTAATTTAGCATTGTTTCAAAAATATATAGTAATATAGAATTGTCAAAGAAGTATTGTTTTGACCTTGTACCAGTTTATAGATAGAGATAGATACTTTATTGATAGATTTACTTTATTGTCATTATTATCTTAGTTATCTTAGCTGTGCATTTGATGATTTGATGTAAGAAATGCCACATCTTTATTAAAGTCTATTTAGGATGAAATTAAAATTGTAATTTTACCCTGTTCTCTTGATATATTAGAGCCATCATCAGGAATGGCTCCAAAGTTCAGCAGAACCATAAAGTAGAGGAGTTTCATATCAGCAGCTCTCTGCTATGATTAGACAGATTGATAGATGGATAACTTTAGTAGAGATAACACATAATAGTATACAAAGACATTAAATTGCACTGGCTCGACTTAAGACAAATTTTGGAGAAAAAATCCCACCAAAAACAGAACAAATACTTTAAGAATTATATAAATACATATTACAAAATACAAGTGAAATTTTAAAAAGAATTGTACGAAGCACCTGCGTAATTACAAATTCATCCCTGTTTCTGTGGACACTGATAAAATGGAAGAATTTGAAGAATTATTCACGTCTCATATTATTATAAAAGATAAACACCTCAGGCTCATACAAATCAAAGTTATAAACTGTAAACTTACCTAAATCTTGTCCAAAACCAAACAGCTCAGCTGGATAGACGGTGATGTCTATCTATTGCATGTTTCCTACCTGTTAATGCATGTTTACCTCTTATTCATTTGCATACACAAATACCAGCACATCAGATACGGATATGTGCGTTGCTCCAAACATCTGGGATACAATGCCTCATTTTAAAACACTGTGTGGCTTATTCAAATGTGTCTTGGATTTCTGTCAATGATACCGTTCTGTAGTATTACAATAATAATAATAATATTTTTTAGAAACAAGTACAGAAAGTAGTTGCGTTTGCCAATTATGGAACTATTTGATGGGTCCTCGGCCATAAATAATAAGTAATTTTGTGTTTAAAATGTATTAGTACTAATTTAAATATACTGCATGGTAAAACTTTCCATGTTGTATGAATTAACATAGGGTTGTCCTATCATTTCTTCGTACATACTTACAAAATTCAAAGCAGCGATTTCGGTGTAAAACTATAACAAGACCCAACCTGTTCTTTTTAATAGTATGTACAGGTGTTACAATATATTCATGTAAATGAAATATATCCAGCAAGACCTGTCCTTGTATTAAAACTCATTTTAAAAAAAAGAAGAGTGTAATAAATGCTGAAATGACTTATACAAATTTGTGCTGAAAAGGTGTGAATCAGCAAGCAGTTGGTTGTGAAGTAGATTGTGTGGAATAAAGTTACCACTGAGTGTATAATTCATGGACATAAGAAGTTATGAATGATACAGTAAGGTAATTATTATATTGTGTATAGTATATAGTATAAATCGGTCAGATATTTGTATTCTTGTGGGGACAGTTACAGCATTTAGATACATGAATAAATACATCTTAAAGTTGTTCATTCTGTTCATTTGTTCAATTCTTTTCATTTCATTCTTTCCTTTTCATTCTGTTCACTTCTTTTTTTGATCCATACCATTTTTTTTAAACGATGCAATGATGAGACAATAATTGAAATGAATTGAGGCAACAATCATAAAGTGATTATCAATTATAATTGATTATAAATTGATTATCAAAAAAGTTCAGACAACTGGTGTGTAAAGTATAATTCATGTTTAAACTGATGTGTAAATAATTTAATAGGCTTGCCAGAGCATTTGCCCGTTACGCTGATACTTAAATTAGTTCTTCTCTACGTCATTATTCATTCATTATTCTCTAATCATTATTTAGGATGTAGATCAGGCCTGCTCCAGATTGTGAACAAAGCTGATCACATATCATTCAGAGGTGACTAAACTGAATAGTATCATATCGTAGCAGATTCAGTAGTGTCACCAAAGAAATTGTTGCCTTAACAATCATACCATTTCGTGTAGAAACCTGAGGTATAAACACAAAAATATATAGATACAAAAATAAATACAGCTGCTCCCTTGAGTGTTCAACATGCCTTCAACATCGCAAACCCACACATATTGTTCTCCACCTTCTCTTAACTGCCTAAACCCCCCATCCTCCTTATTCCACGTTCACTCTTACAGCTGATGATGGGAGAATAAACATTGCACAGAAGATCACCAACATTGTCATCCTTCAGTCAGCCAAGCAGGACCAAACCTATACACAGGTTTATAAGGAAGAAATGGCCACAATGATGACAAATATCTATGTAGCCTTCATCAGAACCACACACCTGCACACCAACTCCGGTCTACATTCCTATTAATATGGTTAATTTGCATGGATCAGTTAGAAAGCTCTCGCCATCACATGACAGCTTCCAACTGGGGAGGCTGAAGGCTAACATGTGCTTTCTTCCAGAGACATGAAGCCAGCCAATGGCATCTTTTTTAACTGCTACATCACAGGGCAGCTTAACACTCAGAGGAAAGCGCTATCTGCCCACCTCTGCATTCGTGAACCCACAGTCACCCATGATTGGCTAGTGTCTCTGTGATTGAGAGAGAGTATCCCATCCCTCCCACCTAGAGAGTGTGGCTAGTTTTGCTCCCTTGGCTCCCAGCCACAGATGGCTTTGGCATCGCTGGGATTCAAACTTATGATCTCCTGATAATAGGGCAAAAACGTTTCTGTTGCACCACTCAGGAGCCATGGCTCTGGTTTTTCCATTTTGTTTCATTCTTATCTTCATTTCATTCTGTTCAGATTTCTGTTGAGTGCGTTTTGGGGGAAACTCATACGTATTTCAATTAGATTCTTGAGGAACATATAACAATTTGAAATTGTTATATTTCCCCCCCTCAGAATATTAAAATTATTATTAAATGCATTAATACAATATTACAGGGGGGAAATACGTATTGGACGTGTCAACATTTTTTTCAGTAAATATATTTCCAATTAATATATTTCCACTGTATAATAGTACGATGAAATTTGGAATGAGGTTTTCTGGAACAAAAAAAACCCCCACTAATCATGTGTCTAACACCAACACAAATGAATACTTGATTACAATGTTTATGGCAAAAAATATATATGAACAAATACAAATACTCACATCATACCATATTCAAAATAAAGTGGAAATTCTGATTGTTTTTTCTGTTTTCTTTTATTTTTTCAATTAAAAATTGTATTTAGACTATAGTTTATAGTGGACTGCTTAACTTTATGTTTATGAAATAATTAAATTCATATTCACATCCCTAAGTGAAGTTAATGTCCAGTATGGCCAGCAGGGGGTGCTCAAAGAACATTAACTCAAAGAATCAGGGTTCGAATCACTATAATACTGTATCATAGAATCACTTTAACACAGTATAAGAGAGCTGTATAATTATATAAAAATGAATATACAGTGTGATCACATACACAACAAAACATTTTCTGCTAGTTTAAGGATAAGGGTACTTTATATGTAAACCAAAAATATCAGATCAGATCAGTCTGCTCAAAAGTAGAAGTGATGAAGAATTAATAAGTACTCAGTTTAAAAAATATTGGATCATTTTACATATTATATGTCCTCCAAACCAAATGTGCATTGTTTACAGTCCCCTCCAAAATAATTGGAACAGCAAGGCCAATTCTATACTTTGAAGACATTTGGGTTTGAGATCAAAAGATGAATATGAGACAATAGATCAGAATTTCAGCTTTCCTCATAGTTACATTTGGATGTGTTAAACAACTCTGAACATAGCATATTTTGTTTGAACCCACACATTTTTTAAAGTGATCAAAAATATTGGAACATATATTGGACCGATAGATGTTTCTAGCTGCCCAGGTGTGCCCTATTAAATTGATTTTTTAAAGAATTAATAGCTCTGACTGTCTACTCTTGGTTTGAGCCCAGGGTTTCGCCTGTGAAGACTGCATTTGTTGTTAAAAAGGATAAACCAACATGAAGACCAGAGAGCTGTCTATGTGAGAAAAGCAAGCCATTTTGAAGCCTAGAAATTAGAGAAATCTATCAGAGCAATTGCACAAGCATTGGGCATAGCCAATGCAATAATCTGGAATGTCCTGAAAAAGAAAGAAACCACTGGTGTAACAAACAGTCATGGTTGGTCCGCCAAGGAAATGAACAACAGTTGATGACAAACATTGTGAGAACTGTGAAGAAAACCCCCCAAACAACAATTAGTGATATCAACAACCTGCACAGGGCAGGGGTGAAGCTATCACAGTCCACTATTCAAAGAAGACTTCAAGTGCAGAAATATAGAGGCCATACCACAGTATGGAAGCCACTCATGAGCAGTAAGAATCAGAAAGCCAGATAAACAATGAACTACAGAGATGAACCACAAAAGTTGTGGAACTAAGATTAACATGTGGAGAGAGAAAAAATGGAATGCCTCATGATCCAAAACATACAATCTCATCAGTCAAGCATGGTAGTGTTATGACTTGGGCTTGCATGGCTGCTTCTGGAATGGGTTCACTAATCTTTATTGATGATGTAACTCATGATCATAGCAGTAGAATGAATTCAGAAGTCTGTCTTCCAATTTACAGAGAAATGCATCCAATCTAATTGGGAGGAACATCATCATGCAGCAAAACAATGACCCATAATGCACTTCCAATACAACAAAGGTATGAGAACCCATGTGAGGATATGACTTCACCAAGAGATCGAGTAAAGAGGGAGAAAAGAAAAGAACCATGTACTGAGCCTTGTGGGACACCAGTGGAGAGTCTGCGGGGAGCAGATGTGGATCCCCTCCACATCACTTGGTATGAGCGGCCTTCCAGGTAGGAAGCAAACCACTGCCATATTGCACCATGAATTCCGAGACTCATGAGGGTGGACAAGAGAGTCCTGTGGTTGACTGTGTCAAAGGCTGATAAAAGTTTGAGAAGGATGAGGACTGATGACAGTTTGGGTGATCTAGCAGCATGTAGCTTCTCAGTGACAGCCAAAAGGGCTGTCTCTGTGGAATGTGCCACTTTGAAGCCAGATTGGTTAGGATCTTGGAGGTTGTTTTGTGAGAGGTAGAGAGACAGCCCCCAAAGAGGCTGCGGCTCCCACTTTGAAAACCACTGTCCTAGGGGACCAGGAGGGCAGTAGATGACTATGATGAGAAGGTTGATCGGGGAGGTAACTGTAACTGCATGGAATTTGAAGGATGAAATGAGACAGAGAGAGGTGTGAAGCACTATCTCCGATTACAACAGCAGATCTGCACCACGACCCTGCCAGTTTCTCATGGAGTGTGAGAGAAAGCATAAGCAGAGGATGGAGCAGCTGGTGTAGCGGAGTTCTGTGGAGATATCCAGGTCTCAGTTAGTGCCAGAAAGTCAAGAGGGTAATGGGAAGCTAAAACTGAGAAGAAATTAGCTTTCTTTAAAGTAGACTGGCAATTCCAGAACCCACCTACCACTGCTGTTTGAGACTGAGACAGAAGAAAAGGGTAGATGAGGTTACTGGTAGTACTGGTCTGAGAGTGGTGACAACAGAGATAGATTTGAGGCATATGTCTAGTCAGGAATGAAGTTAGTGAAGATAGGGCTGAGAGGGAACTGGTAACACTTAACTGAACAAGAAGAAATAAACACTACTAAACTTGATATTTTATCTAAATTTATGCTTCCAACCGCTACAGCACACTGAATTTTGAATTAGATATAGCTTCAATTTTAGTAAGCCCTGCCCACAATTCACACCTTAAGGGAGATTGAAATTACTCTTGATTAACCACCTGAGAGAACTAATTAGTATAGACACAAATATTTCCAAGCAACACTACAGAATCAACAATACTATACAATACAACAACTTTAGTGGCAAGAATCTCGATCCAACTGAATCAAGTAGATAGTACACAAAAGTCAGAATCCTACCTTACCAGTAGGGAATAAATTCAAGATCAACCAACTTAAAGCACATGGATATGCAACCAAATATTAAGTGTTATTTACTTTAACAGTACTGCTACAGTACTTTTGCTTACTTAAAAATCGGGTGGTCAGCACCAAAGGTGCCATGTTTTAAGTTGTTTAACACATTTAGATGTATATATGAGGAACTGAAAGCTGAAATTCGTCTCATATTCATCTTTTGATCTCAAACCCAAATGTCTTCCATGTATAGCAAAAACAATAGAATTGGCCTTGCTGTTCCAATACTTTCAGAGGGGACTGTACTTCTGAAAATGAAAAAAGGGAAAGGGAAAAAAGTGAAATATGATCAAATAGGTTTTAAATAACTTGTGTAACTTGTTGCAGTTCTTCTATTGATATCTATCAGTATATGATGTATAACCACATCACCAGTAACTGACATGTAATATCTGATCACTGGGTAAAGCTGCTTTCATAGGTCTTGACTTTAGTACTAGCTGGTTCGGACAGAGTTGAGGTTTGTGTCTTGGAATCCCTGTCCTTCTTCATTGTCCCATAGAACCACAGGAAGAGAAACAACCCTGGATATCAACAAGATAAAAATGAATGTTATTCACCCTCACTGAAATCACTTCCCCCTTAATGGTTTCATAAAAATATCATACAGCGGTTTCAGTGGCTTCTGTCTGTCCAATGCGTACTCTCTAACCTTCTTTTTACTGGAAGTTTGTGTTCTTGCTCAATCTGATCAGTTTTCGTTTCAACTCTGCCCACACCCACCATCATGATGTCAGCTCAGTGAAAACATTTTTTGTATGACTAGCATTAATGTTTTAGCATAAAAATTTTGTTTTCTGCCAGGCAGATTACAAACATCCCAGTTTGCACAAAACTTCAGGTTGTGTTAATTCATAGCTGTCTAGAGGGGAGAATTTTATCACTGAGAAGACATGCAGATATTTTCTTACAAGTATCAAACTGAGAAACTAATTCCTGGAAAACTGACTTTTTCAGAAATTGGTGGGTTGGATGATCAGTTCAATGCATATGTATCATATGGCAAAATTATACACATTGGTTTGTGTTGTGCATTAGCAAATGTTATGCAATTAGGACATAATCAACATTACATTTTTAGGCAGCCAGTTTAAGGCATTTTATAGGAAATTCTTTTAGGGAAATATAGGATGAAAATCACCTCCGAATGGTTTCACACTATTACTGTAGTCTCATTATCCTGAAAACCTTATCCTGATTTCTGTTGCTCTTTAGACTATTTGTTGTATTCAGTGCAGCATGGGTCTAAACTATCTTAATTTTCTTAAAAACTATCTTAATTTTCTTAAAAAATGTAATACCTATAATTAAAAAAATGTGCCAAACTCTGAATAAAGTAAAATGTCAGAAATATTGCTTAATTTTGTTCATGAATTAAATTTTCTATAATAATTATAATATTTCTATAATAGAAATTTCTGCAATACTTTCTATTTTCTAATCTGGTCTTCAACCATATTTTATTGTTTATTGTTTTCATTCAATATTTCAGACATGAATGGTATAATTTTTTTCAAAGACATTTGAAGATTTTTTCAATTATTGATTTTTTTTTCCAACTTATAATGTTTTATCCTTTTCCCCATGATATTTATATAAAATAAAAATTTATATATCATTTGTTTTAAAATCATTTTTTAAAAAAAACCCTCACAAATGAATGTATGAAATGGTTAATATAAGAAATAGAAATCAATAAAAGTAATGTTTATAAACTTTTTTTTTTTTTTTTTTTTAAAAAAGATATCAGTACCTTGCAGGCTGTTGCAGATACAGAAGAGGTATAAAATGGGGTAGTTTGTGTATCCTGAGGTGAATAAAGCCAAACCCCATGTCATTCCCAGCAGGACAGTCAGGCCCAGGACAGTGCAAATGTCCTTACGGGACAGAAGCTTACTGCCTTGGACATTCAAGCAACGCATCTTAAAGATTTGATACGTCACTGCCAACAGAATAGATGTGTTGAACAGGATTGTTAAGGAAAAGTAGGGGATGTTCATGCCATACAAAAGGTAAGGGTCGGTAATCCAGCAGCTGTGGTACAAATTGTACATGTTGAAGATCAGACACCAAAAGTAGACATTTATCATAAGTTTATTGTAATGCAGCCATGTAGATTTTTAAAAAGTTTTATGCTACAAATTGCAAGCTGTTTTTTTTTTTTTAAAAAAAGGTTTACTTACAATTGCGTTGTTTCGTTTGTGCTAGATAAATGTATTTGCGTGGCGCCATAAAACGGTTTACTACCATACACACATAGACTTCCTCCAACAAAGACAGCAGGCACTCCTGTAAAAAAAAAAATTCCAGAAACTCATGTGTGCTGTACACTCACTGATCACTTTAATAGGAACACCTGTATACCTGAACATTCATGCAATTATTCAATCCGCCAATCATGTAGCAGCAGTGCAATGCATAAAATCACGCAGATACAGGTCAAGAGTGTTGGTTAATGTTAATTGGCTACAAAAGCAGAAGACCACATCATATCCCTCTCTAATCATCGAAGAGCAGGAATCTGAGCTACAATGGGCACATACTCACCGAAACTAAACAGCTGAATATTAGAAAAATGGCTGGTCTTTTTCCAATCTTCTGCTGTCCAGATTCAGTGAGCCTGCATTGCACTGCTGCTACATGATTCACTGACTGGATAAATGCGTGACTGAACAGGTGTATAGGTAATCCATATAAAGTGGTCTTTGAGTGTAAGTGTATTATAATTTTAATTAAATAGACATTATTATTGGGCTTATATGACATTGTGTTTTGCAGTTAGACCACATGGATTCCTCACCCCATCCAAACAGCGACA